>NC_140214.1:3392539-3449063 GCF_951802725.1 Rutilus rutilus
GAGAATTGTGTGTAGTGTTTTGAAAAAGGTGTGTTTTAGAACTGCAGTTTGAGTGTAAAGCAGGAATTGTGCTTGTAGTTTAGCAGAATTGGTTCAGGGGGTTGGTGAATGAGTTACATGTTGTGATCACTGTGTCTCAAGTACCAGTATTTGTGTGTAAACAATTGAGAAAAACTGTAAAATAGTTCAAATTGTAGAAAATTCTTCAGATTGTTCACATGCACAGAAAATTTGCAGATACACACACATTCAGCCAACACACTCAGGTTCAAACATTTATTTTTTTATTTTTCACCACACAAGTCAGTGCAACATTGCACAGCAGAAATATTTACACTGGACTGAACAAAAATATGCTCACAAAAAAAACAGTAAACTGAAAAAGATTGAAGTGTTAACAATTAAGCATTGAGGTGTTTGGTCAGGTGACGCATATATCGGCCAATCAGCTCATGGAGTGTCATTTTGAATGGCAGTGTGTTGAAATGGCAAACATGTGACTTTATGTCAGATTGTTGTGTGTTATGCAGAGAACCGTGTTCAGTGTGTTTAAAAAGTGCCAAATGTGTGTAAAGCAGAAAATGTGTTTAGACTTTTGGAGACAAGAGAAGAGGTTTTGCTCTCTGTGTGTCAGTTTAAATAATTGTGCTGTGCATGTCATTTTAGTGTGTTAACAATTGGAAAAAACTGTAAATATTTGGCTGGCTTCTTCCATTTCATCGTCTCTGTGTCCTAGAAAAATAGAAATACTGATTACTGTAACTGTAACACATCGTTTTTACAAAATGGAAGCATTCAGAAAACGCTATCTGTATGTGAGGCAATTTGATGCATTTCTTTTTGTTACAGTAGTAAAGTGCAACAGCTACAGTACATGTATGTGTTGTACTGCACTCAAAAGTTACAGTAGAGAGCAGTCTGAAGCACATCTACTGTACCTGTTTATCTCCCTGAAGGTTCTTAAGATCGAGGCGACGGTGAAGCGACTCAAGTTTGGCTGTACTCGTTGCCCAGTCTCCCTCATATGGACAAAGACATGGGCAACTAGAGTGGCACTGCTTGTCTCTGACCTTCCCCTTCCCCTTCCCCTTCCCCTTCCCCTTCCTCCACTCCCTACTGCTCTTCCTCCTCCTCCACCTCCTACTTTTCCACTTCCTTCACCTCTTCCTCCACTCCCATCTACTCTTCCTCCTGACCCCGATGAGGACGACGAGCATGCAGATGAGCTTCCCTGAGACGGTTTCTGACAATTTGTGCAGAAATTCTTTGGTTATGTGGTAAAACTGCACATTTTAGACTGGCCTTTTATTGTGGCCAGCCTAAGGCACACCTGTGCAATAATAGCCGCGTTACCATTACCCTTCAAATTGCGCAAATTGAAATTGCGAATTGAGAAAATACGCCCAATGGAAACACGCCAATTTCGCAAAAACTCCCATTTATCGCAAACAAGTTTTTACGCTCGCATGAGGTGGTTTTACAGGCAATTCGAAAAATAAATATTTCGCAAAAGCGCAATGGAAACGCATTTACAGGTCAGCTGACGTGATGACGCGGTGTGTTTGGACAGAATACGAGACAGAATTCTTTATTAAACTCATAAAAGACAAAAGAATTACAGGAATAATGGATTCTAAACCTCAAATAAATGCCACAATCAAGACCTCGAAGCAGAAATGAGTGAGAAAAACCCATAAACACCTCATATGTGCTGCTCACAGTATAAGAGTCTTTCCTTGCCATTAATGCTTGGATAACACACATGCATCTCCTTCGATTATTAATAATGGCCAGTGCGGAGGCTGGGATATACATAAACCTACCAATGTCCATTGCCATGGTTTTTGGTATGATTTTACTTATCGCGAGAGGAAAAAATTAAGTTTTAGTCGCATTTAGTCGGTTAATGGAAACGCGTCATTTCGCAATAGTTTTTTGTCGACATTTAGAAAAAATTGCAAACGTTTTTGAGCAAATCTGTAATGGAAACGCGCCTAATCATGCTGTCTAATCAGCATCTTGATATGCCACACCTGTGAGGTGGATGGATTATCTCGGCCAAGGAGAAGTGCTCACTAACACAGATTTAGACACATTTGTGAACAAGATTTGAGAGAAATAGGCCTTTTGTGTACATAGAAAGTCTTAGATCTTCGAGTTCAGCTCATGAAAAATAGGGGCAAAAACAAAAGTGTTGCGTTTATAGTTTTGTTCGGGGTAGTTTAGGGAAATGGGTGTGCTCTTTGATGAATGGCGTTATGGTTTTGAAATTTTAGTTCAAAAGCCTGGTTATAGTGTTTAAGGAATCAAGAAAAAACTGTAAATGAAGAGATGTGAAATCTTTTGCTGCTTGTCAAATGTTTCACAACAGCTTGGTGTAGATGTCTTTGTTTGGCATTTATCACGTTGTATGACTGTAAATGAACATTAGAGTTTCTTGTGCTGTTCAAAATAATTGTCGAGGTCACCAGCGAACACGGTCAATTTGAGCAAAATACATCACAATACATTTTATTGTATAAGGAATATTCAGTGCCGGTTATTGAAAGTCCTTTAGTAGTTCTAAAATGAATATTTATTCAAATGAGCTTCATAGAGTAATATGAATTTAATCAGATACAGTGTGTATATAAGATTATTATAATCACATTTCAGAAGTCCTACAGCATGTTACATTGTCACATACACACTCAGACTTAAATGACGAGGAAACAAGTTAAAGTTCAAACAAGGTGTTTATTAATAGGTTTTGGCAAGAACACAATCGATGACCAGGTATGATTGGAAATGTAGTCCATGTTCAGGTGTGTGTGTGAGAGTGAAGGAGAGCCTGGCGTGATCGTGACATACATAAATACACAAGATGCTTTAAGCAAGTCATTTGTTAGTAGCCTGGACCAATGAACAAGTATTGACCTATATGTGTAACTAAAATTCCCAGACATTTCGTTTCAATTTGTGCACAACAAAAAGGGAAACAAAAAACATACAAATTGCATTGATTTGTTGCTGAGAAAATATATACCTGACTGGAATGTTAAATTCTATTGATTTCATTTTGTTTGATTTCAAAGCTGGTTAGCTGTAGAGATCACATCTAATATTGTTAAACTATAAATGTTGCATGTGAATAAAGCGCTATCAATAATTACAGATCAACATATATACAACCCTTGTGTTTGACCATTTTTATCTTGACTTATTTGTTTTATGTGTACAAAATCTGTTCTGCCCTCTAAAGATAAATATTTGTTTTTAACACACAATATGTCTACAAGCTGAAAATTAAACATCTATGTTCGGGTGAATCTCACAAAACCTGTCAAGAACATGATCATATTTTTCCCCAAAATCAAAAGAAAGAAATAAGAAATTGTCTTTGCACTGAAGTCTATTTTTAGGAACATTGGGATTTTTTTATGTTTAATTCTCATTATTTTATGCCCTTCAATTTTTTTTCTCTCTCTTTTGATTTTGGGATGAAATGTGATTTGTGAAATTCACAAGCCTACACTCTCATCAAATTAAAACTTTCAGATAAATCTGGTGCAAATAGCATAAATAACATTTTAAAGGGGCGATATGTAAGATTTTCAATGTATTAATCACTTTTTATTGCCGATGTGTGAACAGCTTGTAACGAAACATAAAAAAAATGAGACCTTCCCAGACTTCCTAGTTTGTCTATGAAAGCCTGTAGATTTTTATGTGAAGGACTCGGGACGTATTTGCCGGGAAAAATCTAAAGGATGTGACGGTTAACTTCTCTTAACTTCAATGACACATGAAATTAATGTTCAGGATAATGCCGAAAGAGCCATTCTGTAAGTGTCATGATTAATTCAAAATTGTCGCACATGGCCAGATCTATACAGTCTATAGTCTCAAATATACTTCATAATCAAACTATCATAACAGTGTAATTTTAATGACCTCATCTGTCTCATGATGTCGGTGAATCGCAGGAACTTATTTTTATTTCTAAGAAAAGTATATCAGGGGTTTGAATCACGTTTGTACTTTACGACGAGTGGATGACTGCAGTTCACGTAACGGCCACCAGTGTCGCTAATAACAAGAGTTTCTGAATCCTACAATATAGATCCTTTAAGTTCTCTGCGTTGACCTCATGAAGTCGTGTTTAGATTTGTGGTGGTTTCTGTCACGATGACCTCTGTTGATTCATTATGGCGTGACGCTGGTTCTTTTCTCATAACTGCGGTGGCTTCATTGACGCCCTGTTTGAAGAAGCTTCCGTGATGTTTCAGTCTGTGCTTCCTGAAAATCCATAAGCGGAGAGAGAGAGAGAGAGAAAGTTTTGTATATATGAAGGCCTGATATCTCATTTTCATTGAAAGTAAAGTCGACTTTACCTCTCCTCTCTCCTGCTCTGCTGCGTCTCACTGGACTTCACAAACACAACAGGCTCGCCACCCTGAATGAGGGAACCAAGCTCTCCATCTTTGGGTCTGAATATTACCCTTCAAAACAAAAGAAAAAATTATTTGTTTGCTTTAAAGACCACCTGTGGTGAAAATCCAGCTTTTAATGTTGCTTATATGTCTATATCAAAGTCAGTTCACCATATCACGACAAGGTTGTTTTTAATGTGCTTTAAAGGAACACTCCACCGTTTTTTGAAATAGGGCTTATTCACTTTCTTTCCTACATTTAGATAGGTGGGCAAATGCATTTTTGTCTCAGTGCATGCATTGTTTTAGTTTGACAGGGTCGGCGCTAGCTTAGCTTAGCATAATGAATGGAATCCTTTGTTGCCAGCTAGCATGTCCTGAGTAAAAGTGAAATAAAAAATAAAAAAACCCCACCTAATTACTTCTTGTGGCCTGCGTATTCACAACAAGTACAAATAGTGATGCAGATTAACACTAGGCGATTTCCTAGGCAGATATTGACTTATATATTAAGGACTATATTAGGGGGAAGGACAGGCGAAGCACTGCTACTTGGGCGTGATATCTCTGCGCCCAAGTAGCAGTGCTTCGCCTGTGCTTCCCCCTAATATAGTCCCAAGTCAATATCTGCCTAGGAAATCGCCTAGTGTTAATCTGCATCACTATTTGTACTTGTTGTGAATACGCAGGCCACAAGAAGTAATTAGGTGGTTTATTTTTATTTTTTATATCACTTTTACTCAGGACATGCTAGCTGGCAACAAAGGATTCCATTCATTATGCTAAGCTAAGCTAGCGCCGACCCTGTCAAACTAAAACAATGCATGCACTGAGACAAAAATGCATTTGCCCACCTATCTAAATGTAGGAAAGAAGGTGAATAAGCCCTATTTCAAAAAATGGTGGAGTGTTCCTTTAAGACAAACCATGTGTAAATTCATAAGTCGACACCATTGCTGAGTGTTTCCTCCTTAAAACTGCAGTGAACCAAAGACACGCTTTTTCGCTGGTGTTTCTGACGTCACAAACTACCTTGTAACCAATCAGATCAACGTGTGATCGTCAACGAGTGGATCTCTGAGCTGAGTGAGTGAGTGGAGGCGGGGCTCATTTGCATATTCATAGAACCACGCATAGTAAATGAGGCAAGGGTGTCGAGTTACATTCAAGATATTTTAAGGCATTAAAAACGTGTCATTTTGGAGATCAAAGATGACTTTTAAGGGATACAATTAAGGGATAAAACTTTAATTATTTTGTTTCATTTATTAATAATACGTTTTTGTCTTACTTTCACTACAATAACCCCCTGTATGTTTTGCAGTTATGATATTACATCGTCAACCTTTATTCAAATAATATAAAAAATGTGTTAAAGATTTCATTGTGTATTTCATTTTGTAATCATATATTGTGTAGTTGTGCTTGGAGTCAATTGTTTTATTTGTGATAACGCACTGAAACATGCCAAATTGTGCCAACATAATTTTTGGCCAGGCTGTCAAACAAAGAAAGTATGAACACATGCAAAAACAAGAGAGAACCAACGAAATATTAATATCTGATTATGTTGTAGTAAATGCATGCTTTTTCCCGTGAGATTTTTGCTTTTCTGCAGTAAGTAAAATAAATCCTGTTGCTTTTTTTGCCAAATAATTTTGTCAGATAAATACAAAAAAAAAAAAAAAAAGTTTAGTGGTTTGTTCTTCCCTCATATTTAAAATAAAAAAATAAAAAAAATAAAGAATTTTTTTTTTAACGGTTTAATCAAACTTATTAAGTAATTAAAAACAAATTCCAAAAATATACAATATACTATTCAAAAGTGGTCGGTAAGATTTTTTTAATGTTTTTGTCTCTTATTAAAGTCACTTTTGCGCACCAATGCTGCATTTATTTGATTAAAAATACAGTAAAACCAGTAATATTGTGAGATATTATTACAATTTAAAATAGCTGTTTTCTATGTGAATACATGAGAAAGTGTAATTTATTCCTGTGATCAAAGCTGAAGTGTCACATGATCCTTCAGAAATCATTCTAATATGATGATTTGCTGATTCAGGATGTGTGTGTGTGTGTGTGACGTTTGGTTTTGAGTTTTGTCCATGTTCTTACTTTCAGGTCTTTTATTTTGAAGTATTTATTCATGGTCATGTTTCCTGGTTTGTCATGTGATTCCCTTGCTCTCATGTGGTCCTGTCATGTGCCTCCTTGTTCCATGTGTTATGTTCTCATTGGTTGGTCTAGTTATGTGTCCTGTGTTCTCATTGGTTCATTGTGCACAGGTGTTTCTTGTTAGTCATTAGTCTCTGTGTATGTATATATATATATTATTATTATATTATTATATATTGGATTTATGTAACCCTGCTGTCGGTGAGTGGTTTGGTCAAGTCTTTGTTTTGTATTTTTTCACGTTGGATTAAAAAAAAACTTCACATGGGTTCTTAACTCACTCGCCAACAATGGATTTAGTTGTTACAGAAATCACATGACAAACCAGGAAACATGACCATGACTAAACTTCAAAATAAAAGACCTGAAAACAAGAACATGAACAAAACTCAAAACCGAACATGACAATATTTGAACCTGAAATGACTCACTTGGACTGTGTTTCTCCAGATTTAATCCTCATTCTGCGGATGGTGAACTGATTGCTGCTGAAGAAGCCGTAGAGATACGAGTCCTTCTCCCAGTGGATGTTCAGCATCAGAAGCTCTCCGATGTCTTTATCGGACGTCACCAGGAAGGAGATGGTGCTGTTGCTGGTCAGGCTGGGCCTGGGTGCAAATTACAGGACAAATGTTCATATCTCAGTGACCCTGTTTAAAATTGCTTTTATATTTTGTAAAAAGAAAGGGACAAAATAAGAGGGTACATATCACACCTGTGTTGGCATCCCTTCATTGGTAACCGGTTCAATTCAGAGTTGATTTTAAGGTTTTAGTATTTGTATTTAAAGGAACACGCCGACTTTTTGGGACTTTAGCTTATTCACCGTATCCCCCAGAGTTAGATAAGTCCACACATACCCTTCTCATCTCCGTGCGTGCCGTAACTCTGTCTGACGCACACACCGCTAGCCTAGCTTAGCACAAAGACTGGAGGTAAATGGCTCCAGCTAGCATACTGCTCCCAATAAGCGACAAAATAACGCCAACATTTTCCTATTTACATGTTGTGATTTGTATAGTCTCAGCGTGTACGAATAACAAGGTCACATGAGACACAGCCATCTTCTAACCGTATACATACTGGGAACTATATTCTCAGAAGGCGAAGCACTGATACTTCTGCGGAGTGATTAAGAATAAGCCATATTTTTCTCAGGCTTATTCTTAATCCGACTGCACTTTTGGTTTTAATTGTTTTTATTGGCTTGATGATGTTTTGATAGAATAAATCTATTATTTTCTGATGTTTTTCTTCTGATATATCTTATCAGTATTTATTTTAAGGTGCTATATAAATAAATTTGACCTTGACCTTGTATCATTTCAGATATTTTTAAGTGTGATGCAAGTGTCCAAATAATTTCGGGGCCACTGAATTAGTAAAATGACCAAAAAAAATAATAATTTTTTTTTAAATAAATGAACTCACACAATGACCGAGATGTCATCCCTTTCATCGGTCGTCCCGAACAGAGACACTTTCATTGGCTGCTCCAGCAAAGTCATGTTTTTGTCGCTGAAAAGATGCAGCTTAATCTGGTAATGAAACACTGGAAGAGAACGAGAGAGAGGAATATAAAAATCACAAAACTCATTTCACAAGTTAAAAAATATCATTATGTGCAGCTGTATCTGGTTAGTACTTGTATAGAGAGTTAACTAGATTTACAGTGTTGGGCAAAAGTGATGCATTTCCTTAAAAATATGAGAAATATTTGATATCTTTTTTTTAATATGAGGGAAGAACAAACCGAGAAAATTATTTGGCAAACTACAGCAATAGGTGTCTTTTTACTATGCAAAAAAAATGCATCGAAAAACAAAAAGCTCACAGGAAAAAGCATACATTGACTACAATATTATCAGTTTTATAATCAAATATTTTGTTTTTGCATGCATTCATAATTTCTTTGTATGACAGCCTGGCCAAAAATGATGTCGGCACAATTTGGCATGTTTCATTGAGTTATTATCACAAATAAAACAAGCGACTCCAAGCACAACTATGAAATATGCTTAAAAAAATGTATTTGAATAAAGGGTCAAAATGCCAATTTTCCATCAGTTTTGGCCTGTAGATTTGTAATAGCTCTGGTTGCTCACCCTTATACGGCATCATGTCCCGGGTTTTGAGGTACATCTTTGCGCTCCTGCTGCTGCGGATCTTGTTGACGTTGTACCCGAGTTTGTTGCAGCGGTTCTTGCGGCAGCTCAGACACAGTCCCTTGTTGAAGGAGTCTCTGGAGCCGCAGCGAAACGCCCAGCTCGGGTGCGCACGGTTCACCAGCGAGTCGATGAACAGGTGAATCGAGCGCTCGTGGGAACATTTCACAATCTGGTCCATGTCTGACAGAGGTCAAAGGGAAGGTGAGAGGTCAAACGTTTAGAGAAAAAAACAAGCTGATGGTCCTTAACGGCTTAATGTTTACTGCACATATGCACTGATTTTACTAACAGTGTTGTTATTGTTAACTAAAACCATTCAAAATCATTTTCAGTTATGAAATAAAATAATATGTAAAAACTTAAACTTATTAGAAAATTAGAAATGTTGGCTAAAAATAAATATATATTAAAAAAAGCTTAAAATAAATATTAAACAATAATAAAATGACAAAGGCACATAACAAAATGTATTTTAATGGCATTTTAACAGCAACAGTGCTGTTATTGTCAATTAAAACTAAAATATTAAAAACCATATTCGGTAACTAAAATAAAATAAAATATAAATATTATTTGAAAAAGTTATGTTGCCTGAAATAAGTTGAAATAAAAAGAAATGTTAACTGAAATAATTATGACTGAAACTTAAATATAAATCAAAGCTAAATAAAATATATTAAATAAAATTATAATAATAATATTATATATATATATAATATTATTATTATATATTTTTTTATATATTTTATTTAGCTTTGATTTATATTTAAGTTTCAGTCATAATTATTACATAATTATATACCGTGCGTATATAAATGACACAAATAAAACAGATTTTAATAGAGTTAGTATTTTACTAATAGTGTTGTAATTGTTAACGTTAACTAAAACTATTCAATTATTTTCAGTAATTTAAACAAAGCTGAAATAAAATATAAATATTATATGAAAAACTAAAATGACTAAAAAAGAAATATATATA
The DNA here is from genome assembly GCF_951802725.1 of Rutilus rutilus. Taxonomy (NCBI): domain Eukaryota; kingdom Metazoa; phylum Chordata; class Actinopteri; order Cypriniformes; family Leuciscidae; genus Rutilus; species Rutilus rutilus. Next base: position 3,402,280 of record NC_140214.1, read on the forward strand.
AATTGAAGCTAATTTAAAAAAAACTAATAAAAATGACAGCACACAACAAAATGACCAAAACCTGAAACTAAAATGAAAACTGAAAATATAAAAACAAAAGCTAATTCAAAATATTAATGGATAATAGAGATTTTGATTTTTTTTTAATGAAAATAAAGATAACGATTCTGAATAGACAACTAAACAACATAACATAATTTACTAGAAGTCCAAAATGTTAACTGCTGCATTCTGTTTAAAAATATATAATGAATAAATTGTTTTATTTTTTTAAAAATCGGGTTGAATGAACGATTCAATGACTCATAAAGACTCGTTTCATTAATGGATGATAAATAAGCATTTTTGAACGAATCTCTTGCATGAATGATTCAATGACAAACACTCACTTGTCGCCACCTACTGGTGCAACGATGCAATTGAAGCAATCATTATTTGAAGCGTCATAATACTTTCAAAACGTGATTTACTCTATTTTGATCGCTACCATAGACATATACCTAAACTATAAACTTTTATCCCAGTACTTTTGTGAAAATTTTAATTATTGCAACACAAAAACACTGTGTGGTTTGTGAAGCGGTTTCATACATGACAATGACAATGACAACTGCTCTCTCTGGCTCAGCGTCAACACAGATCTGAATGTTCGCTGTCATCGTAAGTCATTGTCATTTAGGAATAAGATCACGTGGGTGTTTGAAACAAGATCGTGATCTTATAACAATTAATAGTGCAGCTCTAATCGATACAGTAGTCAACATTTAAAGTGGATCAAAACCTTTCATCAAAGTTATCCATGAATTAGGACAACTTTGATTAACTTTTTTTGATCCACTTGAAATGTTGACTACTATATAGTAGTACAGCAATAGCACTAAGTGAACAGTGCGTACTGTATATGCCGTAGGCGGCGATGAGCTTCATGGTGTGCTGAATGGTGCAGCCGGGCTGGAACGTGCCGCCGTTGGGGTAGATGTCCACGTGACCCACGGGTCTCTGGATGCCGATGCTGAGGTCCGGTGAGCCTCTGGTGTTCGTGTGCAGGACGTCCACGAACGAGGCGTCATCCGGGGACAGACGCCTCAGCCTCTCTGCGTTCTCAAAGCTGGGGCCCGCTGGGTCGAGACCTGCAAAACCATGAGAAAACAGCAACAAACGCTACTCTTTTAGACTCATTTGTGGCCATTAAGGTTATTACTAAGGACTCATATGAGATGCATTACAAACATCTGACAAAGTTCCTTCTGGGAGAGAAAAAAGAGCAGATGTAAGGGATAACGTACATCCAGCCGGTTGTTATATCAGAATAAACCCTGACAGGGTGATGAGGACCCTGACGGTTTTAGTTTTTAAGAGATATTGATTTCAGATTAAACTGTTTTAAATACCTCTTTGTATCTTATAATCCAACAGTGTACAAAACAACAGTCACAAAATGGCCGCCGCTGCGTTTGAATAAAACGAGAGAGCGAGTCCACGATACTGGCATAATGGCATATTTAAATAACTGTACACAAAATATTGATTTGTCTGAGTTTTAATATTTGATTAGCTCACCAAACGCAAAACATCCATGAAGAAAAAACTTTCCTAGCGAGCGTTTAGCGCTGTTGACTTCAGTGACCCGGATGAGCCTGTGTTTCTGTTATCTGGGAATAACATCCTGCTGGATGGCGCGATTGACCAATCAGAATCAAGTATTCCACAGAGCCGTGTAATAAGCACTATTAAAGGAAGGGCTTCCCACCTGTAATTCTGTTGACTTTGTTGTTGGTGAGGTTTCCTGCGACTCCTGCCACATGTGCACCGAGACTGTAGCCGAGAAGATGCACTTTCTCCAGCGGATAGTCCAGCTCCTTTACACACACACACACACACACACACACACACACACTCGCATTTAATCTCATGAAGCCTGTAAACAACATGTCTGGATCATTAAATGAGAAATTATAGTTTGCTTAAAGTCGACATGAAGAGGAAGACGCAATCGTCTTTGTTTCACTGTTGTGACGTACAGTATATCCGAGTGAAATCGATTTGAATAAACACTGCAATATTCCATAAAAAAAAAAAGAAGAGAAAAAGAAAAAAGTCTTTTAGGATTATCATTATTTTCTGCATTGCAATGATAATTTAGGGGATCAGTTATTTTTTGTATTATTTATGTATTTTATAAATGCAGAGTTTTTATTAATATTTTGAATAAGCTTTTATTTTTATATTATCGGTTTTAATTTTAGTTTAATTTGCACTAATTTTGCAATTTTATGCTTTCGGCATTTTTATTACTTTTTTTAATATTCCTATTTAGGTTAAAAAAATGTATTTCTGTTTTAGTTTTTGTTCTAGTTAAAGGGATACTTCACCGATTAGCGTTAAGCTTTGTATCAGTAGAAACCCGGTATTTGTATCCTTTCTCCCGATACTGCCCTCTGTAACCGGTAGGCGTGGCTTGGGAGTGTCCTCATAGGGCAGCGAAGCAAGTGCATTCTGGGAGTCTTTCATCCACATGAGCCAAAAATACATTTTCTGGCTTTTCTCAGTCTAGAAGGCACCAACTTCTAAAATAATTTCACATTTCTACTACATAAATGACCCAATTTAAATACACATTCATCTTTCCAGCGGTGAAATATCTCTTTGCTCACACAAACATAACTCATGTGGGGTAACCTTCAGCTGACTGTCCTTACAGAAATGCTACAGCAACAATGTTGCGCACGTGTTTCTCTGCATACCTCCAGCCAGTCGATGAACTTGGCCACGTCTGCGCCCACCAGTCCAGTGTTTTCTGCTGATGTGGGGTAGTGTTTGTTGGCCCGATCCAACCAGTCCACAACGATGACATTAGCACTGGGTTCACGATCAAACAGAGCCGTCACAAGCTTATGGACCCAGCTCTCAAACAGACCTGCAACCTACATTCAACAGACGTGTGTGTGTGTGTGTGTGTGTGTGATTATTCATGGAATTCATAGGGGAAAAAAGAAGTAAAAAGAACATTTTGGTCTTAAATTATGACACCATCTGCAATATGAATTTTCTGTCTGACAAAAATGCATCCGCGACTCACCGACCATCCATGGATAATGAGGAAGGTTCGCGAGTCATTTTTGAAGTTGCAGTCCGAAACAGATTCCTGTTGTCCTGGGACAATATAGCAAAGATCCTCGTCAGGGAATTCTGCACTCCTGATGGAGAACTTGGACTCGATGTCGCTGTAGTCCACTGTCTGATCAGTGGAGTTCCCTGAAACTAACATCACACACACATTTATCATCTTTAGCATGTGCCTCCAATATAAATGTTTTGTAAGGCTTATATTGTAGCGTTATATATGTGAAAGGCAGAGGAGAATGGGTCTCTCCCTAGTTTTTTTTTCCCCCTCATCCTACAGAAAGTAGTTTCTTCTTTCCTCACAGCTTTTGGCTTTGCTGTGATTACTGGGGCTTGTAAGCCTTTATTCTCTGTACAGCTGCTTAGGGAACAATGTGTGTTGTGTGGAAATCAAATCAAACTGAACTTGCTGATCCAGGATCAGGGTATATGCAATGGCCAGATTAAGTCGAGCAGAACCACACTGATCCTGGACCTGTGCCTTAATCACTTCCACTTCCACATACAGTATACATGCACCTGTTCCAAATGATCAAGATTAAGGTTTATTTAATTACAGTTAGGCTACTTGCAACGCATTCTTATTGCAAAAACAGAAGAGAGAGAGTGTGTGTGTGTGTGTGTGTGTGTGTGTGCGAGTGAGTGTGTCTGTGTGAATGTATGTGTGTGTGTGAGAGAGAGAGAGAGAGAGAATGTGCGTGTCTGTCTGTCTGTGTGCGTGTGTGAATGTATGTGTGTGAGTCTCTGTGTGTGGGTGTCTATGTCCGTGTGTGTGTGTGTGTGCGCGCGCGCGCGCGTGTGAATGTATGTGTGTCTGTAAATCTGATTTTGCATATCTTACAAAAACATTCATAATTTTGCACAGATGTACAATACAAATGTAAAGTGATTAGTATCTACGTTATTTTCAAAGTGAAAAACTTACTAGCAAATACTTCTTCAGTAGAGTTGAAAATTGGTTCGCTTGCAATAAGAGAAAATCCGATTACCAGCAGCCATAAACTTTCTTTTCCCATAGTACAGAACAAATCAAATAATTTCAATTTTACAGTACAGTATATATAAATAATGTTCAGTCAATGATCCCAATATAAAGAGTCAACGTGTCGTCCGCGTGTTATTTAACTGTGAACCTGCTGCTGCTCACAGCATTTATAACACAATGCGTGTTTTTTTTTTCGTGCTCTTTAGCAATTGGGTGAAAGTGAGCCGGGGGGGCGTGGCCAACATATTTAACCAGCTGTCAATCACAAGCGTAACGTAAACAACAGTCTTTGTGTTTAGCCTGAAGATTCAAATGTTGTGATGCTAATCGCTAAAATAGTTCTACAAAAGCTTCTTGATACACTTTCCCTCGTCTCACTTTTTATTGTTGTGATAAGGCCTAAATATTTTTTAAAAAGATGGCTTTAGGCTATATATATTTCCATTAGCCTCCATAGATGTCTTTTATATTTATGACTTTATATGAAGTAGTAGACTATTATTATTAGTTATTGAACTGGTTATATTATATCTAATTGTATTGTTTATATCAGAATTTTCTGCATCAGTTGAATTCTTTATTGCTGAGCAGAAAAAAAAAACGTAATTAAGACATAATTTGATCTGATTTCAGCAGTTTATTTTCTTTATCTCACTTTTCAAAGCGTAAAGTAATGCTATTTCAGTTGATCCAGTTAGCATTCATTTGGGATTTGTTGGCAAGGAATCTTTGGTGTATAATATAAAATTATAATGGGGTCAAACTCAAACCTGAAGCAATATTGAAGTTTTTTAATTTATTGTTTGTTTTGCTGATTATAATATTCTCATTTAGCATGATGGTCTTTTTTACTAGGGTCTTTATCTCTGAGAAGAAGAAGACCATCTTTATAATCTCATTGTTATTTGGGAGGAACGATTGAGACATTTTTATGACACTTTATCACTAGAAAAACTGAAATAACTGAAAATATTAAGACCTTTCTCATTATATAGAACCATAAAGAGTTGTATAAAAGTGATTCAAGAACACTAGAGTTCTATATAGAACATTTTTTAAGAGTGAGCTATTGTTTTATCACTTCAAACCTTTCCTGTAAAGGGTGTTTGTGCTATTTGTATTTACAATAAATGACATTTCTTATATTTTGCATCATTTTTGCATTTCTATCTTTCTATCTAATGTAGTGAAATCCAACTGATATTCAAAACGCAGTACAAAATGCAATATGTGAAATCTGGGGGGAAAATCCCTCAGAAATTGGTAAATTTCACAATTAATTACTCAGGATCACTAAGTAACACGCTAAAATAAACATGAAATTTTAAAGTAGAAAGACTATCTTCTTGTAAAACATCCTCCAATTATCTTTAACGTACAACTTTGAAAAATCTTTTCTTTTTTCTTACAGTAATGATATGTTTATATTAACAAGAGGTCCTTCACTAGTAAAACAGGTTCTCTGGGTGTCCATCCGGTCTCACCAGCAGTGAAGAGAATCCTTTAAATCAAACGTCTCTGTAACCCGCAGAGACTCAGTGTCATCTTTCATTGATCAAACATAATCATAACAGCTTTAAGAACAAACACGTTCCGGAACATTGTGACCGGGAAAATTGTTGGCTAAATGCTGAAAATGATACCACAACTGAGAGACGGTTGTAATCTATGCAAAACTAGGAAAGATGAATGTTGTTTTAATGTGATCTTATATAACAAACTTTTTTTTTTTTTTTAAGTTGAAATCTGTTAGTTTTCATAAAAATCTCAAAAGTGGCTGTAATGCATAATCGGGTCTGTGTTTCCTGAAGCTGCAGATAATGTGCCTTGAAGAATCAACGTGAGATATGAATATGATAATCATTCAGATTCAAACACTATAAGCAAATAAGACCCAACAAGTCAAATACTATTTCAGAACTTCTTTATGTACAATAACGCCCCCTGCTGACAAGATAAAGCACTCCTCTTCTGTGATGCCTGAGGTTTTGAACTGAGAGTGAAGAGTGTGTGATTCCAGATCTCACCGCTAGAGGGCAGCTGTCAATCAGCATTGACGAGTCATTCCTCACCCAGGGTTACCAAGAATATGACTTTTGACCTCTGATTTAGGAAAAGCTCAATTATGCATGACTATGGGCTGTAAATTTTAACATATTGCATGAAATCTTTTTTTTTTTTTTTTTTTGTATGTGTCAAGAATTGAATATATGTTTTTGTTAGTTAATTGATCATCAAACTCTATTAATTTAAACATTAGGTTCATAAAATGACTAATTCAAAATATAGCGGAAGACTAATTCAAAATATGAATAAAAACTAGTATAGTTTTAGTATCTCAATGATACAATAATAACACCGCCCACTATGTGTCTTTTATTTATTTAAGATATTTTTTTTAATATTTGTATATTGCATTAAATTCTATAATATCGCAACATATAAAACTATAATTAAATCTGACTTTTAAAGGGAAAGATGAAGGTCCTGTCATCGTTCACTGACCCTTAAGTTGTTTCAGAACATTAATACTCTTTTTCTGGAGCACAAAAGAAAAGTTTGCGGAGGCTTTTCCATTAAAAATAAAAAGTAAAAGTTGACCATGCATGACCTGTTCCTTTAACAGCGTGAACTAATGCACTATATGATCAGCGTTTTTAAACTATTGGCCAATATGTTCTTGATGCCAGAATGTTTATGGCGTTATAATAATATGTGGAATATGATGAAATGTGCCTCTGAGCTGCTGGAATTCTGGAACGTCATTTAGTTTTTCCTGTTTCAGTTAGGAGATTGTTTTATGACTTTGAAATTTCATCTTTCTGCTTCACATAAATACATGCAGCAATCCAGACTGAAACTCTTATTTTATCTCCATTTCCCTGGTACATTATTTGAAAAGAAGATAATCAAAAAAACGATCTGGGTTTCTGCTTTTAAACACTTACCGCAATAAAACCTGGAAAATAATGTATTAAAAAGGCAAATGTTCATGTTGACATGGACTGGTCACATCATGGAATGAAGTCATTTTAAGCGACCTATTTAAGAAGTCTCAAAGTGAATTTTTAAAGGCTCTCTGCATGATTCAGGTATTCATATTTATATATTCATTCAGCCATTAAGATTTCATTTATTTTAGTGACACACAATTGAATTGATAGACTATAGGTATCAACTTGCTAGCAGTAGCACATTTTAAAGGGGTGGTTGATTATGATTTCACTTTTCTAACTTTAGTTAGTGTGTAATGTTGCTGTTTGAGCATAAACAACATCTGCAAAGTTACAACGATCAAAGTTCAAAGCAAAGGGAGATATTTGCTTTTAAAGAAATTGCTTTTTAAGAACTACAACAAACGGCTGGTAGAGACTACACCACATTCCTCCCGGGTTAGTGACATCACTAACCCTAAAATTTGCATAAACCCCGCCCCCGGAACACGATTTATAGATTATCAAGACAGAATATGCTAATCAATGACTAGAAGATAACTACACATAAGCTACATAAATTCATCAACTAACCATTCAGAAATGTCCTGTTGCTTCTACATGAGTCTCTCTATCTTTGTCTGACTCCGGTTTGAACATAAAAGGCTAAACGTTTTTGAAATATCTCTTGAAGCTCCGCCCCTTGTGCCGGGAGCAGCAGCTCATTTGCATTTAAAGGGACAGACAAACAACAGTGCATTTTTGCTCACCCTCAAAAAGTGACAACTTTAATATGCTATATCTGTGAGATATTTTTGAGCTATAACTTACCACTCCTTTTACATCTTAAATGCTAAGATTGTCATACTCCTTCAGGCATCACAGATAAATGTATGTAAATAAGTCCACAGACTAACAAAATGCTCCACTCTTCTCCACAATGGTAACCCACTGTAATTTAAATGGTTCTAATAATTCCACTGTAATTGAACATTAAACACAATTACACACTATCACACTACTTCCCCTTTTCTCATTTTCTCAAAAAAAAAACACATAATTTGAACATTTATTCTCTCTTAATTCAACCATATGCAAAGCATGCTGGGAACTAACAAGCACCGCCCAGTTTCAGTTAATGCAACACAAATCATTCATGTAATCCAACACAAACAGATTAAGTACACTTAAAATGTACATATATTTAAGCAGATTGAACACAATCAAATTAAGTTAGGACAGAACGTATAGCAATTGTGTTGCTTAAGCTCATTTTAATTAAGCAATTTAAACAAGCAGCAAACATTTTTTTTTTTCAGTGTAAGTTTAAAAAATCCAAGTTAAACTTTCTAAAGAAACTATTGGATTAAGGACATTTCCCAAACACACTCAAAGTGCTTGACCAATCACAACACACTGCTCCAGCCGACCAATCAGAGCACAGTATGCTTTTCAGAAGGAGGGGCTTCATAGAGACAGAGCGTTACTGACAGACTGTGAAGAGATGAGCTGCAACAATGGAGAATATGGAGTCAGGTGCCCCAAAAATGTGTCTTTAGGAGTTAAACCTGAACAGTAGCTTCTTTTAATCATGATAATGTCTCAGTCTCATACTGGCATTGTGAAATACATTCATCTCTTTCTGCAGTGTGTCCAAGTCCTCTGAGGTCGGATGTGTTTGGCTGAAGACATCAGCAGCATTACTATCATATCTTACACGTCCAGCTCATGTAATACGAGCTCATGTGGCGTTCTGAAGGAGTGACTCACGGTCTACGGCAGGATCACAATGCTCACGCTGACCTCTGCTAACTCAAAACCCCTTAAAAGGGCTATAAACACGTTAAGGTCATGATCTCTCTAAATCATCTACAGCAGACGGAAGAATGCAGGATGCAGGTGTTCCTGGAGGATGAACGAGAGAGATTTCACGTCCCCGAGGTCTCAAACTCATTATGATCCTCATAAAACAGCTGGATTTATAATGCTTTACTCTTTCTGCTATTAGAAACTCGCAAAAAAATGACCATTTTGTCAAAACACTGGAGTTACTGCAGTTGTAAAATCATCATAAATTTATAGTTCTATGTTCTAAATCTGTCTGTCTTTTTTTTATGCAAGTACCAAATTAACAATATATATTGGTGATCTATGATGATCATGCATTTTATATTTTTGCCAGAGAGGAAATGATGAAAAGAGCTTTTCAGTCATAAGTTTGGGGTTTGAAAGAAATCTTCTGCTTATCGAGGCTGCATTTATTTGATCAAAAATACAATAAATTCACTAATATTATGAGATATTATTACAATTTAAAAGAACTGTTTTCTATGTGAATATATAGTAAAATGTAATTTATTCCTGTGATGGAAAGCTGAATTTTCAGCATCATTACTCCAGTCTTCAGTGTCACATGATCCTTCAGAAATCACTCTAATATGATCATTTGATTATATTGTCATATTTTTGTGGAAACCTTGATACTTTTTTCAGGATTCTTAGAAGCATTTGTAGGAAATGAATGCATTATGAATGCATTTATTGACACTTTTGGTGAAATTAATGCATTCTTGCGCAATACAACTCTTTATTTCTATAAAAGATTCTCACTGACCCCAAACTTTTGAACAGTAGTATAGTTCCACATATTCTGCCTGTATTTTAGGTATATTTTTCAAACTTAAAGCTAGAAATGAGCTTCCTAATGAACATCGAGTCCAGAGTAAATGAGTCTTGCATTCTGAATATGTTATTAATACTGCATTAATGGACAGACGGTCATAAGTTGTTCCACAGCCGGAGAAGCACAAACACCCTTGAACTTTAAACGTGACTGTGAATGAAGGATGTGGACGGATCCGAGGCTCCTCCGGGACCGCTGGAAGCTCGTGAGCTCAGAGATATAATAAGGAGCTGTTGCATGTTCAGAAACACATCTACTACTTGTATTTGAGTTCTTGCAGCTCAACTAACAGCGCTGGTCGAGTGTACAGCTTAAATGGAGAGTTCATTTGGATTCAAGTGTCAGATGAACTTGTCATAACCTATGGAGCTGATGATTCTAGTGTGTTTCATAATATAAGAACAGAACAGAATCAACAGCTGAACACACTGAGGGCCCTATCTTGCACCCAGCGCAATTGACTTCGTACATCGACACATGTTTCATTCCTATTTTGCACCCGACGCACAGCAGACTTTTCCCTCCACAGACGCACGTCGGTAAACTAGGGAATGAACTTGTGCTCCCGGGGAGCGGTTCAGTGAAAAGAGGAGGCGTGTTCCGGCGCAAACGTTCCCTGGTGCTATTTTGCAGTTTCAGAAAACAATTCCACCACTGACCAGGACAAACCTCGTCTAAAGTCAGTGGCGCGTTGCGCATGTTATTCAGATGCTATTTTAAGGGCGCATGCTTGGCCATAATGTAGCGTGTGCACAACGCGCATACACTTTGCTTCTGTCATCTACACAGATACAGCAGTTCTCATTTTTAGAAAACCATACATTATTACAAGGAAAAATATTCCACACGAGGGAAATCATTGTGGTGTCCGTGAAGATGTGAAAAATAGGCATAAATCTAGCTTACACATTTACCCAAATTATTATATGCCTGTTTAACCGAAGCTAATTTGGGTGTGTTTCTCCGTCCCCAATGTCACTTCTCTGTGTTTTACGGCCCTGACGAGAACGTCGGTCTCCTCGGCTGTGAACCGCTCCTGGCAAATCCGCCGTTATAATAGCAATCCGCCATGGAACAAGCACGCCTGCTCTTAAAGGGAATGTGAGATGATGTTCTGATTGGTTTATTTCACGTTACGCCCAAACCACACCTATGAGTAATGAAGCTACTTCAGACCAACCCATTTTAGATTTGCGTCGAGATCCGCCCACAAAGTTACTTGTGTTTCGTGTTTGATACTTGCGTTTCAGATTGTTAAAATAGGGCCCTGTGCACTGCATGTAAAAATGTAAGTACAATCAACTTGGATGTACAAGTCATTTCAACAGAAATTATTTTAAATAAACTTTAAAAATTTGTTGAATCTAGTATAAAAAATTTTTTGGGATGATTTTGCCTGTTATTTTATTGAGATACTAGTTTTTATCACTAGTTTTTTTTTTTTTTTTTTTTTTACTTGAAGTTTTAGTAAATCTGTTGTGGGTTTTAATTTGAGTTATTTTAGTACATCAAGTTACACTAAATGAAAATGAGAAGTGCTTCCTTGACAAATAAAAGTTAATTTTTATATATTTTATTTTATTTCAGTTTACTTTATTTCAAGTAACAAAAATGTTTTAAATGTTTTTAGATTTATAACTACAATTACCATTTTTTATATATAAATATGTCTCTGGGTTTCATTTATTTTTTATTTGAGTTTGAGGTTTTTATGGTTTTAGTTTGTGTATTTCTAGTGTAGACGCTGTTTCCAGACGTGAAGTGTTTGCTGTCGGTCTCAGGCTTCATTCTCAGGACCTCAGCTATGCTCTTGACTCACAGTATCAAATCCGTCTATTCCCAAGGTGCCCACATGCTTTTTTGGGTGTTTTTACCATAAAAGGGGATGAGGAGAGTGGATGCACTTACTGTGGGAGGATCTTTTTCCCTTTCAGTGATACAACTACTCTCTCTCTCTCTCTCTCTCTCTCTAGAAACAAGTATTTTTGTGTTTCTAAGATGCTATTTCATGTCTTGAGACTATTGTTGTTTTATTTTAATTCCATTGCTCTCATTCTAGTTGGTTGAGAAGTCTTTACGTCAAAGTCTCTCTCTCTCTCTCTCTCTCTCTCTCTCTCTCTCTCTCTCTCTCTCTCTCTCTCTCTCCCTCTCTCTCTCAGTCAGGTCAATAAGCGTTGTGCCTATGTTTTTAGGTTTGGTAGCTTCTCGATTGAGGGTGGGGTATGCATATTACAAGCTGGTGGAATCTCTGCCAAAGTTTATAGAATTATGGGGAATAAATTAAGTATTATGTACACTGTATGATAATGAATTGGTTTTGAGGTTTTAAAAAGAAAAAGAAAAAAAAACAGGAAAAGAAAAAGGAAAATAGGGTGTAATCTAATGATTTATTTTTATTTATTTTTTGTGTATTTTGAGCCACTAAATCACTTTCCAGAACATTCTCATTCACGGTTCCATGCTGGTGGAATGCTCTCCCAAACCCTCATCCGGAATGCAGAATCCCTGACAACATTCATAAGACAGCGGAAAACTCATCTCTTCCGTGAGCACTTAACCTCATAAAAAAAAAAAAACTTCCTTTCCTATTCCTTTAATCCTCCCTTATCGGGCTTATGCTACTCTGACTAATACCTGAACTTCGTATTTTGAGCACTTCTTGCGTTGTTTTTGCCTCTTCATGATGACTCGCTTAATTTAGTCCTAAATTGTAAGTCGCTTTGGACAAAAGCGTCTGCTAAATGACTACATGTAATGTAAATGTGTATGTTTTTGTAAATCTTTTGTAATAATAGCAAGTCAGTGGTAGTAATAAAGGTGAACTTAATCTCTCTCTCTGCTTGCAATTTCTGAACTCAAGGAAACCTTTTGGCCATGTGGTCATTCGACAATAATAGCATGCAAAACAATATAGTTTCCTCAAGCTGCATGGACGACAATAAAGTTGAAGTTAAAACTCAGCACATCTATCATTGAAAGGTTTGTGGTTGGTACGATTTTTAAATGTTTTTTGAAAGAAGTCTTTTCTGCTCATCAAGGCTGCATTTATTTGATCAAAAATACAGTAAAAATTGTGAAATATTATTACAATTTAAAACAGCTGTTGTCTATGTGAATATATAGTATAATGTAATTTATTCCTGTGATCAAAGCTGAATTTTCAGCATCATAACTCCAGACTCAGTGTCACATGATGATCTAATATGCAAACATTTCTGTTTATTATCAATGTGTAAAAAGTTGTGCTGCTTCATATTTTTGTGGAAACCTAGATGCATTTTTTTGATGAATAGAAAGTTCAAAACAACAGCATTTATTTGAAATAGACTCTTTTGTAACATTATAAATGTCTTTAATGTCACTTTTGATCAATTTAATGCAGCCTTGCATAATAAAAGTATACTTTTTTTTTCCTTCAAAACATCATAGTGACCCCAAACTTTACAGTTATTTTTATTCAGGGCTACTGGTCCTCTAAGCAATAAGATGTTTCATTATCCGAGTGTCTCGTGAGACTCTTGTATCAGATCTGTCACTCATTCCTGCAGGATTACCACAGTTGTTGTGTTGTGTGTTGCGCTAGGCTTTTAAAAATGTTATCATTTCATTATGGGCTGTATTTTAAGACTCGGCAGCTGTTACATCTCCTCACCTGTCGGAGCTGAGGATCTCGAGACCATCATCTTCCACACGCGTCCCCTTCTGTGCGCTTAAAACCAGACATGTCTTTCTAAAACTGAACAGTGAGACAAGAGAAATAAATGTAATTGTGAGTCTTAAGAGATTCACAGCTAGTCATTATTTCAAAATAAACCCTGACTGGGGTGAATGTGTCTTGTATTAAATGGCAACTTACCATGTCAATAAATAAATAAATAAATAAATAGACATGGAATATTGATTTGAGTCGAAATTGTTTGATTATGTGAGCATTAAAGGGAATGTTGAACTGCAATTGCATGGGACAAATGATACATTCATAATAATTCTATTATCCAGAATATATAGAAAACGTAAGTCTTTATTATTTCGTTTTGCACAAGCATTCCCATCTCAGACTTTTCCTTGGCTCAGAATTCCACTTTTTCCAGTTTTGTCCTTCTTCCCATAAGCAGCCTCTCGTGTCTCTGACCAACCCTGTTATTAACACTGAAGCAAACGCTCGACTGCGGATCAAACTATATCAGAACAACCAGGAAACTCCAATGGTTGTGAAGATGACAAAAAAAGTTTTCCATTTAATTTTTTCATGCATTTAAATGTTTGAATTTTATATATATGTATATATACACACACACACACACACACACACACACACACACACACACACACACACACACACACACACACACACACACACACACACACACACACACACACACACACACATTTTACATATTAAAATCATCACCAAAATTTTAGATGAGATTTTTTGTGAAAATTGTTTTTGTTTATATATATACATATTTGTTTTGCTTATTATTACATAAATTAGGCTATATAAATAAATATATAGGCTATTAATAACATATATAATTTACTATTAAATAAATAATAAATTGTATATTATTTATATATTTATAATATCCAATAATTATTATTATCCAATAACAATAATTATCCAATATTTATTTATTTATGTAATTGTGTGTGTGTGTGTGTGTGTGTGTGTGTGTGTGTGTGTGTGTGTGTGTGTGTGTGTGTGTGTGTGTGTGTGCATATATATGCACACACACAGATTTTTTATGCAACTTGAATGAAACAGGATATTTAAGATTTACTGACTACACATTGACAAAAAGTTGTCAATTACTTTCTAATTTCAATTAACAGTAAAATTATATCAAATTGAATTGAAAAATCCTTACATATTATTCATATTTTGAATTTTAAATGAGTAAAAAAACTAGAGCTTAATAAAACATTTTTGTATAAATCTTGATGGTACAATGGGACATTTCATAGTCATAAATACATGAATAAATTTATGAATACGAATTACATAAACTGAAATGGTCAATTGACTCATTCCTTTAAACAAAATGTTTATTTAAACTCTAGTTTTTTTTTTTACTCATTTAAAATTCTTACTTCAAAATATGAATAATATGTAAAGATTATTCAATTCAATTTGATGGAATTTTACTATATACAATTGAAATGCGAAATCTTTTTTTTTTAAAGGCTTTATTTTTTTGTGTGTGATTGAATTAAATTACATTTTTTATCATGTTGATTAAATCATGGGTGTTACATATCAGAATGTTGACTGAAAAATAAATAGGACTGATGATGTTAGCTGAAAAAAAAAAGTCATTTCAGAAGCAGAGCGAGTGACTATATTTTGATAAGACTCGAAGAAACTCGTTTGAAACGTACATTGATGAGTTTGTTTTAAAAAAGTAGAGTGAGTTTGCCTTGTTTAATGAAGCATGAGGAGCCAGTAAACACTCTTATGCACATCTCGCTTCTAGTAGAAGATCAGTTACTCACTCCTAATATGGGAATCTGCTGACTTTTCTGTGGGTAAAAGGTTTGGTTGAGGAGGTGTGTGTGTGTGTGTGTGTGTGTGTGTGTGTGTGTGTGTGTGTGTGTGTGTGTGTGTGTGTGTGTGTGTGTGTGTGTGTGTGTGTGTGTGTGTGTGTGTGTGTGTGTGTGTGTGTGTGTGTTGAGGAAGGGGAGGTGGAGGACACCAGGGAATGAGTCTCGTCTCCTCAAACTCAGGTTTAAACCATCGGCAGCAGCGTTTCAGTTCAGTGTGGACTCTCCCCGCTCTCATCTCACAAGGAAAAGCGCTGTGTTTCTCTCTCTTTGTCCAGTAGCTCTCAGCTTCCTCTTCATTCTCTCTCGGGTAACACACTCCAAGAGCAAAAACAGCAGAAATGGAGGCGATTAAGAAGAAGATGCAGATGCTGAAGCTGGATAAGGAGAACGCCATCGACCGGGCAGAACAGGCCGAGTCTGATAAGAAAGCAGCGGAAGACAAATGCAAACAGGTGAGAGGAGGACGAGAAATGCTATCAGATGACATGCAAATCAGATCGTTGAGAAGAATTGATGTTTGTTAACTGAGATTGAAGTACTTGTGGTACCAGTGTAATGCTTTCAGACTTTACTTTGATTTACAAGTTATTTAATAGTTTGCATGCTTGAAAAAGTTAGCAAAATACTTTATATAGTGCCTTTAAAGTTTAAGGTCGCTATGGATGCACCACATGAAGTTGGTTTTCCTGAATTCATGCTTAAATG
This sequence comes from Rutilus rutilus, assembly GCF_951802725.1. Lineage (NCBI taxonomy): Eukaryota > Metazoa > Chordata > Actinopteri > Cypriniformes > Leuciscidae > Rutilus > Rutilus rutilus. The sequence goes on from NC_140214.1 coordinate 3,418,253, forward strand.
AGATATCGCAGCCAAAGAAATCTCTATTTCGGAGTAATTTTTCACAATATGCCATCTGAATAGTTTAAGGAGGCATGGTTTGGGAACTCTGGCTTCATTCCCAGACCCCACTGAGGGATGATGGTATCCAGGGCTATAGAAGCAGCGGGAATAATCCCGAAGCGTGCCAGCTGTTTCTCTGGGCCTGAGTGTGTTTGGAGTTGTTTACATGTCTCTGGAGTGCAGCATCCCACAAACCTCTCGACATTCCCACACATTCCAGAGCTAATGCCTGTATTATAAACATTTTCAGTTCACTCAAGGCCATTTTAAAGTATATGTAAGAATTTTCATGTATTCATCGTTTATTATGATTATTATTGCCAATGTGTAAACAGCTTGTAATGAGTCGTAAAAAAAAAAGAAAAAAAGAAATGAGACCTTCCCTGACTTTTCTAGGTTGTCTTTGAAAGCCTGTAGACTGATTTTTATGTGAAGGACTCGGGACGTTTTTGCCGGGAAAATCATAAGGATGTGATCATGTGACGGTTACGCGCGCTCCCGAGAGCCTAGCTCTTAATTACAATGACACATTAAAATGCATGTTCACGATAATACAGAATATGAAAGAGCCGATATGTACTGTAATGTCAATGTGTCATGCAAAGAAAAGGGATTAATTCAAACTATAGTTATGCCCTAGTAGTCTCACTCATAACAGTGTAATTTTAATTACCTCATCTGTCGACATGATGTCAGTGAATCGCAGAGCTGGTGTAAACATATCCACATCGATATGAGCAGATGCTTTCTTAATGCTGCTTTATTCTCACCGCTGTTGTGTTTATTGTGTATTAAAGCGTCTTCATCTAAACGTCGCTATAGTGTGTTCGGCGTCTGGATGTTCGTATATCGCTGCAAACTAAGGTTTTCTAACTTCTTTTTACTTCTAAGCGAAGAACGAAAAATAACTTCGTTGTGAGTATATTAGGGCATTGAATCACGTTCAGTCTCGTGTGCGTTACATGAGCACGAGCAGTAAGAGCTGCTGCAGTTCACCTAACGGCCACCGGTGTCGCTAGACCGTGTGTTTCCAATGGCATCTGCTGTTTACAATTTTCCACAGCTTATATTGTCGGGAGTTTTTGGAAAGATATTTTTTCCAGTGTTTCATGAGCAGAACAAATCCAAAAACACATTAGATAACAGACAGTACAGCCCATTGAAGAGATGCATGTCTGTCCCTCACAGCCTCGCTTTCATTCCCATTAAAAATCAAAGATGGCGCTGCTGTGAATGAGCCTAAGGTCAGTCGAGGTAAGTGATGATGTTTAGAAGATTCTAGAATTAGAATCACACAAACAGAATTCCAGCACAGATCTGCTCTACATGTGTCAGATCTAATGAAGCCCTCTGAGCCTGACAGTGGCAGACATCACTGATGTTTGAGTCGCAGCTGCAGACGGTAATATCAGCGTCTCTGAGGACACACACTGATCAGTGTGTTAATGCTAAGCGTGTGTTTCACATGTATGGCCTCAGAGAGACTGTAGTTCATGTAGATGCACTGTTTGCAGGATCTGAAAATACACTCAACTATCAACACATGAACGTGAACTCTCTCGCTGAACTTTCTTGAAAGGGCAATGAAGATTAAACAATGATATATGATATCACTTTCATTTCTTGTCTATCAATCAATCTATCTATCTATCTATCTATCTATCTATCTATCTATCTATCTATCTATCTATCTATCTATCTATCTATCTATCCTCCATCTATCTATCCATCGTTCCTCCATCCATCTATCTATCTAACCATCCATCCATCCTTCCTCCATCCATCCATCCATCCTCCATCTATCTATATCATCCATCCTTCCTCCATTCATCCATCCATCCATCCATCCTTCTTTCCTTCCTCCATTTATCTATCTATCTATCTATCTATCTATCTATCTATCTATCTATCTATCCATCCTCCATCCATCATCCATCCATCTTTCCTTCCTCCATCTATCTATCTATCTATCTATCTATCTATCTATCTATCTATCCATCCTTCCTCCATCCATCCTTCCTTCCTCCATCTATCTATATCCATCCTTCCTCCATCCATCCATCCATCCATCCCTCCATCTATGGGAGCCCCTCGAAAACAAGATGGTTCATCTCAAGGGGTTAATCCTAATAAATAAATTTCTCTAAATCTATCCATCCATCCATGCTAATATGTTCTGTTGTTGGTTTTGTTTCGTCAGCTCGAGGACGAGTTGCTTGGTCTACAGAAGAAACTGAAAGGAACTGAAGATGAACTGGATAAATATTCAGAAGCACTCAAAGAGGCTCAGGAGAAGCTGGAGCTGTCTGAGAAAAAGGCGTCAGACGTGAGTATTCAAGCGTTAGACGCTTTTCACTAACAAAATCATTTTTCTTCAATGAGACGACAAAATCAAAAACACATGTGATCACCATAATAACTCCCTCATAACTTTTATATGCATGTGGCAAATCTTTGCACCTGGTCGGGATGCGAAGCTTCAGACAGATTGTTCTCATTCCAGCGACAAAGGTGCTTTAATCATAGCGGGAGCATGTCAGCAGCTCCATGTGGAAAAAATGGGAAGAAAAAGTTTCCCCACATTCCTTTTCGGCTACCGTTGACAGCCTCGAATAAATGTCTTTCCCACTCATTCTGTTACCGGACGCCCCACAGACGTCAAACGTCTTCAGTGTGCAATTTTCTAGCAAAGGCTTACTTGAACCCATCGGCCTTTTTTTTCATTTTAACTGTGGAATCCGGGCTCACATGCAGAGGAAATGGATATTTAGGGCGAGAGCCACCTCTGAAACCCACAGGGAGAAAATCCAGACCGCAAAGCATGAGAGCCAGAGCTGCACAACCGAGAAACATTATAAAAAACTGTCTGGACGTGACGTCCACCGTCCCAGAGCTGCATTCTTTCAATGCACTGGGAGAAAATGTGCTGCAGAATTCTTAAAGGGACTGTATAAATAATAAACCCATTCTTTTTCCTCTGTGAAACGCTTAATTGATCCATTCAATGAAACCACGTCAAGCTTTGAAAAGACCATTTCATTCATTATGACTCCTGTGCTATATTTACATTCTGCATTTGGTAGACACTTTCATCCAAACCGACTAATTGCATTGCATGCATTTTTTTAGTCAGAAAACCCTGGGAATGCATAAACTGATGTCGCAACTTTTGTCGCAAAATGAAACTTAATTATCGCCTAGCTCTTTATATAAAGTTTGCATGTTCTTTATCCGCATATAGCCTACAGTACACTCACATAAAGTGATATATATATAAATCTTGATTGCTTGAATCATAAATGTAAACTATATTATCATCCAGCTCAAATCTGCTAAATGTGACTATAAAATATTATAAACATTAAAATCATGATTTTCCTGAAGGATTTACGCTGAAACAAGTTTCACTCAGAAACTGCTAGTAAATTTCACAAATAATTAATAAGAACAAGCTGAAATAGTAGTATAATCTTTGTATTATTTACAACTTCCAAAAAACAACAAAAACATGGTAACACTTTCTTTAAAGCCTGTATTTATAATGCATTATAAGAGTATTATTAATGAATTATATTACATGCATTATGCCTTATGACAACATTATAATATGCTGTATCATCTGGTAAATAATCATAACAACAGTTACAATACATTATAATACTTACCTATTTGTGGTTATAACTTTTAAGAGTATGCATTATAACACTAGATAAAGCCTGCATTTATAATGCATCATACGGGTATTCATAATGCATTATAATGCATGCATGCTGCTTTATAAGCAAACTTCTAATGTGTTGTATTATCACATGAATAATTGTAACAACAGTAATTAAGCATACCCTTATAATGCATTATAAATACAGGCTTCATAGAAAGTGTTACCAAAAACAGTGTATATTCTTTCAAATATATATATTCAATGCCAAAAGCATTTATAAAAAACGTTGTTGTCCTATTTTATCTAATATTTGTGTGTATTTTTATGCTTATTAGAATATGATACGGTAAGCGTTACAACATACTAACCCCAAATGTTTCTTCACGTTAATTTAAATTGAGAGTTAGGAGCTGTCTTCTGCAGCAGACATCAAGGAGGCTCACTAGGCTTTAGATATTCTTGTTATTTTTTGTTGAACTATTTCTTTTAAATAATAGATAAACTCTCTGAAAATGGACTCACCCCAAGCTCTAAAAATACTGATAGTTTGTTTCTGTTTCATTATATTGACAAATTAGATTTAACAATCCAGACGCTCCTAAAATTAGATCATGGTGGCACAATCTCTTAACTTGTGTAATATTTCTATACAAGGCAACAGTGTCTGTGCAGAGCATGAAGTTCACTTCATTTCTTTCCTTTCACTCACAGTTACACACACACACACACACACACACACACACACACACACACACACACACACACACACACACACACACACACACACACACACACACACAGTGCAGGAATGTGAGGAATTCAACTAAAGCAAACAATGAACCTTCAGCCCTTGAATCTAATGAATCCAACTCATGGGGGGAGAAACACACACACACACACCCCAAACCATTTGCAAAAATACTCCCACACATGCTGGAATTCACTGATTGGAACACAAATGCTATTGCAATAGCGTCATACAGTGAATTCTCATTTAAAAAGAATTTATTTGTCGCTCACTCTTGTTGTCTTCACACTGACGTTTGATTAAGGCCATAAGCCATTCGTTAAACTGATTTAACCCTATAGGTAAACACCCTTAACTGTGGTAAAATCAGCTTGGCTTGCTTTTATAAAACAGTGGGTAACGCGTAACACATCATGGTTTAATAAATAATGGCATATTAATAATAATTGGAGTAATATTCTTCTGGCAAGTAATGCAATTCATCAGTCTGACTATGTCATCCAACGAAGCAATGGAGCATTGATATATAATGTGCACTCACAGACACAGGTGTGTGTTGATCACATTTTACAAATGTGTTTCAATGTGGCTCATGCGATTATCATATTTACTGAGTCGGACAATATAACTGTTTCTGTCTGGACTTGGAGAACGTGTTTCCTAGCTCTTGTCTGATCCATAACCTGTAAGAGGGCCAATGATCACAACAACACTTCCTCATGAAGAATATGTGTTCTGAAGACCATATGGAGCCCTTCTCAGTGTGTGTGTGTGTGTGTGTGTGTGTGTGTGAGCGACCGAGCAGATGTATATGAGCTATATGTACAACTGTGTCTCATGTGCACATCCACTTAAAAATCGTATGTATTTGTGTGTATTCTTGTAAATAATAACAGATGCATGATTTAAATATGATGTAGAATAGCTTCCCATCTCATGTGTCTTCCCATCTTCCCATCTATCACTTTATTTTTTGTTGTCAGGATATAAGGATTAAAAAAAATTCCGACTCACCAAACATGTTAGTTGTATAATATTTATTTAACCTATTTTTTTTTTAATGTTTTTTTTTAAATACAAAGCTTTAAAAATCACATTTGGGGTGTAATTGTTTGTAATTTACACTATAGAAAAATTAGTGAAAAAAATTGGGCATCATTGGGTATCCAATGTATTGGGATTACCACAACATAACCCTATTAAACTCAATATAATACGTCATCTGAGAGTGTGTTGTAAATGTGCATGACGTTTCAGAAAACTGACTGAATTCCCCTGTGATGCCTGTGTGTCCTCTGTTAACATTGCTAATGAATAAATGATTTAAACTAGTGTGAAAAGTGCTTATTTCTGTGCATTGAGGATTTTACCTGATGCAATCACACGTGGTCATTCATTAGAAACACCAAATATGTCCAGAAGTCAGCACATAATAGTAGCAGAAGTCAAACAGGAACACCACCCCCCAAATGTCATCTGAAACCCGCATCTTCTTCCTGGGATTGGACTCTTTTTCTTTTTTTTGCGCATTCCTGCCCTTTTTTCCAGGATTCCTCATTTTGCAGCGGCGCGCGCCAATAGAAAGTTTGCGAGTTTTTCAAGCAGCGGATCCACATCTGCGCTCTCTGCTTATGAAGTGATTCATTTCGCCATTTCGCTCAGGTGTTGTGTAAGGTTTGGAGATGTCTGTGAAGTCTTTAGACTCCGTGAAGAGGAAGATCCAGTGTCTGCAGCATCAGGCGGACGAGGCGCAGGACAGAGCGCAGTTTCTGCAGACGCAACTGGACAATGAACGAGACCTGCGAGAGAAAGTGAGGAATCCATGATCTTTCCTCCTCTTTCTTTCTCTCCTTCTGCTGTCTCGCGCTTTTCACTCGTTTCGGTGCTCGCTGAACACAAACAGCACAGACCGGGGCTAGTTGTCACACTTTAGTGAACGTGTTGGTGAAGTTGCCAGGTCCAGTTGCACAATTGCTTGTTTTATTGTACAGTCGATTATATCGGAATATGTTATTTTTGTGAATTTTATCCTCAGAAATTCCAATAGGGGGGAGACCGGGGCTAGTTGTCACATTGTTTACTCCAGGCAATATTATTCAGTTTAGCTTGGCACAATAGCGGGGCATGTTGTCACAATGTGGTGTAAATAAATGTACAGTGAAAATCTGTCTTTTAATAGTTTTTGTTATTTATATCCTAAACTTAAACAATAAAACAAGGTAACACTTTATTTGGTAACACTTGTGTCATTGTTACATTATGTTACATGTATAGTAAGAACAGTAAATTATGCATAATTTCATGCAACTAACATTCAACCGGACCCTAATCCTTCCCTAACCCTATAGTAGGCTACATGTTGTTAATTAATATTACTCAGTACTTAAATATAATTACACTAATAGTGACACCTTAAAATAAAGTGTAACCCTTGTTGTTAAGTACTGAGTAATATTAAGTAACTACACATGTACTTACTATAAGGTTAGGATTAGGGTTTGGTTTGGTTTAGGTTTAGCATGCTTGTAATTATGCATAATTTAATGTTGTTACTTTAGGAGATACATGTAATGTATGTAAATGACACTGTAAAATATGTTACCTTAAGCAATTATAAACACACACATAAAAATAGGCTATGCTAAAATTTCAACCCATTGTTTTGGCCAATAAATATCATGACGATTTGCCCCAAACGGGCATTTAAAAGATAAAAATACCTTTGTTTTAACAACACGAGGTTTAAATGAAAATCTACCTTCATTGAGATTTCGAAACCTCTAGAGAAAACAAGCTTTTGTGTAATCAGAATGAATGAATGAGGCATTTAGCGCTCTCATTTGTATTGTGAAAGCCCTATTTATTTATTTATTTAGCCCTCATCAGGGCTAAATGTCACATGTGTTTTAAATTTTGTCTTTAGTTTATTTTGGTCACGACAATTGTTTTGTGTTTTATAATTGTTTTACTTTTGCTGAAGATATGTTGTTATATAAGTTGTTGAATATGGCTAGTACAAATCAGTGCCAATAAACAGCAGGTTCCCATTGTGACAACTTACCCCATAATGTGACCACACTATAGTCAACCAGTGTTAAATGAACTTGGGCAATAATGGTGGAAAAATGTTCAATTTTTTTTTTTTGTAGTCAAGACTTTAAGGTTTGTGTCTATACAGAAATGGACTTCTGGCCTGATTTAAAATACTTGAAACTTGATGTGTATCAGCTTGTGTTGAATGTGCACACAAAATAATGTCTCTCAGGGAGGGTTTGGAAAACCACTTTAAAGGGTTAGTTCACATAAAAATAAAAATTCTGTCAGTAATTACTCTCCCTCATGTTGTTCCAACCCTGTAAGACTTTCGTTCATCTTCAGAACTCCATAGGCTTCTATGTGAGCGAGATCTGCCATCCCAGAAAAGTTAGTAAAGACATTGGTAAAATAGTCCAAGTGACTACAGCGGCTCAACCTTAAGTTTATCAAGCGACGAGAAATACTTTTTGTGCGCAAAAAAGTCGTGCATGACTGAATCTGGAAGAAACTCCACACCGTTTTCCACATCACACCTGTTACCTCATCATAATTTCTGCTCACTTAGACCTGCTGTTTGAAACATTAAACTAAACCCATAACACGATGCCGTGACAAGAACCCCTAAAATGTTCTACATATATGAAGTGCCTGACGGAACCCTTTAAAGTTCCATTTAGAACCTTTTCTTCTAAGAATGGAATACAGCAGCAAACATTCTTTACATCCTCACTTCCTGTCTGATTGGTTGCAGTTTGACCCAGATGTCTTTTCAGCCATACAGATTTTGGAAAGGCACGAGTTGTCACTTACTAAATACATTCAGCAGATGCAATGATCTGAAAGGATTTATGATCTGGTTCCTCACCTCCAGCAGATATAGAACAGATTTATGCTCTCCAGGAGCATCAGCACTCGTTGATTTACTTTTGAATGGTTTCGTGGACCAACCTCCTTCTGACCTCAGTCTCAAATGATCATTTTATAGCTCTAAACTCTTACTATATGACACAAATTGAGTCATTTGTGTCTAGGAGAAACATCTGAGACGGAGTTAACCCTGTAAAGCCTGAATAATAATCAGCACTTTATTTTTTGATAAAATATAATCAAAATGCATCAGGTGCATCAGGCTTTTATGACTCATATAGTGAGAATAGCTCATAATCACGGAAGAAAAAAACACCTGTTTCATTTAGAGACTCTAAATGAGCACATATATTTAGATTTACATTCATGCATTTGGCAGACGCTTTTATCCAAAGTATCGGACAAAAAGTAAGATGAAATTCTGATAGCTTCTAATGTAAACCAATGAGATCTTATAACAGTATAGCTGAATACTTACATAAAATGCATATAAATATCAGTCATCACTCTATATCTGCTATGCTATTTAAGTGCTTAGCTTTATGATAAAAGCTCTGTAGTTTACAACATGTAAAGCAATGTAAAACAGACGGCATGTAGGAGATTGGGTTTATCAGCAAAGTTTTGATCATGTTGATAATTATAAATTAATATATCAAATATTATACAGTATAGGCTTAAATACTTTAATGAAACGTAATGTAACTGTAAATTCCATTACTTATGATATTTGTGCATTGAAGACCAAAAGCGTTTGATATTTTTCTTGTAGCCATTTTGCTTTGTGACTTTTAAGGAGTCATAATGGTATGATAATGCATGCGTGTTTGAGGCGTGAGGCCCACTGTGATCTGTGCAGGAGCCAGGCGACAAACTCTCATTCAAATGAGTCAAACTGAAAGAATGAGCTTCCACTCTTTGTGGGTAGAAAGCTTTCACATGCCTAGGTCTGCCTCTCTGGTCATAATGGGCAGAGCTTGACGTCCAGCTCCCCCTCTCTGGTAAAAATGGGCGGAGTTTGATGCCCAGCTCCACCTCTCTGGTAAAAATGGGCGGAATTTGATGCCCAGCTCCACCTCTCTGGTAAAAATAGGTGGAGTTTGATGCCCAGCTCCCCCTCTCTGGTCATAATGGGCGGAGTTTGATGCCCAGCTCCACCTCTCTGCTTTAAAACGGGGCGGGGCTTGATGTCCAGACCCACCTCTCTGGTAAAAATGGGCGGAGCTTGACACCCAGCTCCACCTCTCTGGTCGTAATGGGTGGAGCTTGACGCCCAGCTCCCTCTCTCTGGTCATAATGGGCGGAGTTTGACGCCCAGCTCCCCTTCTCTGGTAAAAATGGGCGGAGTTTGACGCCCAGCTCCACCTCTCTGGTCGTAATGGGCGGAGCTTGATGCCCAGCTCCACCTCTCTGGGCGTAATGGGAGGATCATTTTGCTCTGCAGTGAGAGCCACTTGTTCCTTAAGGATCTTTGATCCTCCCTTATTCCTTTCGATTATAACAGGGATCTTTAACCACTGCTTCTCTGTATGTGCACAGGCGGAGGGTGATGTAGCCGCTCTGAACCGCAGGATCCAGCTGGTGGAAGAGGAACTGGACCGGGCTCAGGAGAGACTGGCCACTGCGCTTCAGAAACTGGAGGAGGCAGAGAAGGCGGCGGATGAGAGCGAGAGGTCAGTATTATACACACACACACACATGCATCTGTGCACACAGGGTCAAGTCAAGTCAACATCATTTCTGTATCGCTTTATACAATACAGACCGTTGCAAAACAGCTTTACAAGGTTAAACAGGAAAATAATCATTCAGTGATGCGATACATTTCTGCTGTAAAGCAGCTCTAAAAAGACTATAGTAAACAATCTTTGTTTAGCTGAAATCAGTTCAGTGTTGATTCAGTTTGGTTCAATAACTGCGTAAAGTTCATCAATTATGGTTCAAATCATCTATAAAGCAGCTCTGCATAAAACAGTGATGTCATCATCCAGCTCAGTTCAGTTCTCAAGGGTTTCAATGATATTAAAATGACACAGGTCAGAACCAAATATTGTCATAATATCCACCTTATTATCATAATTTCCTCTGTGTTCAGTCTTCTCTTTAACATAATGGTACCTCAGTTAATAAGATAAAACACTTGGCATAAGTTAATGGCTAAAAAGTTTGGGTAACACTTTATTTTACAGTGTCCTTGTTACATATGTTACATGTACTTACCATAGTAATAACAGTAAATGATGCATAATTACATGCAACTAACCCTCAACCAAATCCTAATCCTACCCTAACCCTATAGTAAGTACATGTAGTTGCTTAATATTACTCAGTACTTAAATATATAATTACACTGTAACAATGACACCTTAAAATAAAGTGTAACCAAAGTTTGTTTAATTTTTGTTAGCTTTATTTCACTGTAGGTTTTTGAGTTTATCAATCCTCTCTGCTTTGCATAATGTGTCAAGTGTTATTTGATGTACATCAGGGTTATTATTGTTAACTAAAGCTAAAACTAAAACCATAAAATTGTTATTTGTAACAATATAAACATTTACTGAAATAAAATAAAATTATAAAACAACATAAACTTATTTTATTTCTGCTTAGTTTAACTTGATCTACTTAAATAACTAAAATGAAATCAACTAGACCTAATAAATAAAAAATAAATAAAAACAATGTAGCCATTTTTTTTTTAAAGACAAAAACAATAAAATTATTACAATTTTAACTGAAATAAAATTGAAAACAGAAAATAAAAAAATAAAATCTACATCAAAATATTAACAAAAACTATAACCGGATGTCAATGACACATCAGTTGCACACTAAAATGCATGCATTATTTAGGGAATAAAATTGTTCATTAAGAATGGCCCACAATAAAATGCATAACAAAACATGTGTATGATCTGTTTATCTGTGTGTGTTTTGCATCCAGAGGCATCAAGGTGATTGAAAACCGTGCGATGAAAGACGAGGAGAAAATGGAAATTCAGGAAATACAGCTCAAAGAAGCCAAACACATCGCTGAGGACGCCGACCGCAAATACGAGGAGGTCAGGCGCACACACACTTATAATACAGTTTACAGATACTTTATCATTTGAATCAGGAGTGGTTGTGTAAAGATCCTCTCTGAGTTCATGTGTGTGTGTTTGCAGGTCGCTCGTAAGCTGGTGATTTTGGAGGGTGAACTGGAAAGGGCAGAAGAGAGAGCAGAGATTGCAGAACTGTTAGTACCCACAAAGTTCAACACAGTACACAGATTTTAAAAAAGAGGACCTAATGTGCTTTTTTACATGTTCATCTTTCTTTAGTGTGTAATGTTGCTGTTTCAACATGAAAAAGCTCTGAGTTCTTCTCTATATCAGCGTCTCTGTTTCTGAACTCCCTGAAACGCCTCCATTGTAGTCTTGAGTTTCTTCCGGGAACGAACACGTCACAAAATTCCTCATTTAAATAATGAATGCGCAGAATAAAGGGGCGGGGCCTGGTTGAGTTAATTAGTAGTGTGTTGAAACTGGTGGTTATTGACCGATTGACCAATCACAACACACTGCTCCAGCCGACCAATCAGAGCACAGTGTGCTTTTCAGAAGGAGGAGCTTCATAGAGACAGGAATTAAACAGAGCGTTACTGACAGACTGGGAAGAGAGGAGCCGCAACAATGGAGAATATGTGAAAAAGAATGTGTTTTTGAACATTCAAGCGTGAAAACCTGTTTTAGAGCCAGAAAACAAAATCAAGACTTTGTAAAAGGGCATAATAGGTCCTCTTTAACCAATCAGAAGTTGCTTACTGAAACTTGTATCAGATTCAGTACAGGTCTGTGCTCTGCTAGAAAAAACAGCATCGGGCCCTATCTTGCACCCAGCGCAATTGACTTTGTACACCGCCGCATGTTTCATTCCTATTTTGCACCCGACGCACAGCGGACTTTTCCCTCCACAGACGCACGTCGGTAAATTAGGGAATGAACTTGCGCTCCCGGGGGCGGTTCAGCGAAAAGAGGAGGCGTGTTCCGGCGCAAACGTTCCCTGGTGCTATTTTGCAGTTTCAGAAAACAATTCCACCACTGACCAGGAGAAACCTCGTCTAAAGTCAGTGGTGCCTTTTCAGATGCTATTTTAAGGGCGCATGCTTGGCCATAATGTAGCGTGTGCACAGCGCACATACACTTTGCTTCTCTCATCTACACACAGATGCAGCAGTTCACATTTTTGCAAACCATACATAATTACAAGGAAAAATATTCCACACGAGGGAAATCATTGTGGTGTCCGTGAAGATGTGAAAAAATAGGCATAAATCTAGCTTACACATTTACCCAAATTATCATACGCCTGTTTAACCGAAGCTAATTTGGGTGTGTTTCTCCATCCCCAACGTCCCTGACGGGAACGTCGGTCTCCTAGGCTGTGAACCGCTCCTGGCGGCGATATTTTTTTTCCCAGGATGGTAGGGGAAGACTCATGAATATTCATTAGGGAAGTCATCCCTGATTGGTCTTAACCCCAGTGACGGGTAGGTTTAGGGGCGGGGTTAGGGTTAGGTCATCAGACCCCCAGTGGCGGTTAGGTTTAGGGGTGGGTTTAGGGGTAGGTCATCAGACCAATCAGGGATGACTTCCCTAATGAATATTCATGAGTCTTCCCCTACCATCCTGGGAAAAAAATATCGCCTCCTGGCGTGCGTCTGGCAAATCCGCCGTTATAATAGCAATCCGCCATGGAACAAGCGCGCCTGCTCTTAAAGGGAATGTGAGATGATGCTCTGATTGGTTTATTTCACGTTACGCCCAAACCACACCTATGAGTAATGAAGCGACTTCAGACCAACACATTTTAGATTTGCGAGATCCGCCCACAAAGTTACTTGCGTTTTGCGTTTGATACTTGCGTTTCAGATCATTAAAATAGGGCGCTTAAAGTCAACATGCAACACCCAGAGATCAAAGCCCATTTTAGTTGCAAGCTGACATTTTTATTAAAGATTATAAAGACAATTATTTTTTTCTTTGGAATAACATGCACTGATGAATTGTGCAGTATTAGACCAGGAACATGACGTAGTCCAATTTGATTTTATGTTCACTTTAAGGTGGTTTCTCACAATTCTGAGGTTTGTTCTTGAAATTCCCGGTTTAGATGTAAAATCTGAATTTCAAAATATACACTTGGAATTGCGAGAAATAAAGACAGAATAATGAGATATACATTTTTTTTTTTATTCTGTGGCAGAAACAAGCTTTTACAGTGTCTTGCTGATCCAAGCTGGTTGAAAAACTTGTTAAATATTTGAAAGTTAATGGATTATGACGTAATTCAACATCAATATTGATAAGCAGAAAACGACTCTTGATGTTATTAAAATACTTGGTCAGAAACTCCCATTCAAGCTGTAAAAAGATGAAGAATACAAATGTTTTATATTTATTTAATTTTTTTTACAGTAAAGGTGGAGATCTGGAGGAAGAACTGAAAAATGTAACCAATAATCTCAAGTCCTTAGAAGCTCAATCCGATAAGGTAAGTCAGCTGACTTATGACCCATAATTCCACGGGGCAAATCCAAAGCTTAGTTTCACTGTAGTTAAATACAACGAAACATTTAAACATGCATAATTAGGACAGGTAAATAAATAAGCTTATGAACTTTTCAAAGTGAAAATAAAATGTATCTCGAATTTTTTTATGTTGACGTCCGTCCAATCAAACTCTGCATAAATTCATCCGCCACTATGTGTTATGGCTAATAATAAAACAATATTTAGCTCAGAGTTTGTTCAATGTTAAGCTGGTAAATCACACTTGTGCAATTGTTTATTTATTTACAAAATTGTGAATTTTCATATATTGTGGATTTATATACAAAATTTATATACAATTTATATACAAAATTGTGGATTTTTTATATATTGTCGGGCCTATGCATTTCATGATAATATCAATACATTTCATTTACATTATTTATGTATTAGCAGACGCTTTTATCCAAAGCAACTTACTAGAGTACAACAAAACAATTCATCAGGGAGCCAACAATATTTGTAATATTTAGGAGTATCATTGACAAATAAAGTAAAAATGTTATTGCTTTTGCGTCCTTATTAGCGAGAAGAAGAATATTATTGGAGTGGAAGTCAACAAGCCCGCCTAAAGCCTCAATGTGGTTATGTGATCTATTATCATACTTAAAATTAGAGAAAATTAAATATTTAATGAAAGGATTTGGCAACCCATGATTACATATTTTGAGAAGATGAAGACTCTCCCACTTATTGATCAATGTTAAATATGATCACCAATTGGGGTTTTGTTTTATAATTATGTACGGACCACGAATATGTCAGAAAATTTTATTATTGGCTATGTATGTATGTAATATATATATATATATATATTTTTTTTTTATTATTATTTATTTATTTATTTAAATTTAAATTGTTATTAGTATTACTATTTTTGTCTTAACCTTTATGTAATGTATGGTTAATTATTTTAGGGTTATAATGGGGGAAAAAGCTATAATGGATTATTATATTATCTATTATTATAGAAAAAGCTATAACTTTAATTGTATGAAGCTTCCTGTTAATGCTTTGAAAAAGTTTATAAATAAATTATACAAAAAATATATATATATAAATATATATATATATTTGTAATATTTATTTCTTGACAATTCAATTTACTTTTGCACAATGAACAATTCTGGTATTATGTTGCTACTGTGAAACTTGAGTTTTAAAGCGAAGTTAAGAACCGAGAGTCTAAATAACCTTTTGTTTGTTTCCTCTCTGTAGTATACGGAGAAAGAGGACAAGTATGAAGACGAGATCAAAGTTCTCACTGATAAACTGAAAGAGGTGGGAAAGTTTAACCTAAAACAACTGTTTATTCTAATAGTTTTGCATGCAAGTACACAATGCAGATGCCGATCCATGGCCAACCAATAGCAAGCATGCAATCTCATTATACTGAACTAGGGGGCGATTGAGTCTCCTTGCATTAAACCAGATGTGTCATTATTAGAGAAATGAAATGTTTAATGGACACACACATGCATTAGTATATTTCATGGCCATTCTCTGACGTTTCACTCAATCTTTCCCTCTGTGTTTTTCCCCTCAGGTCGAGACTCGTGCAGAGTTTGCTGAAAGGTCGGTGGCTAAACTGGAAAAGGCCATCGATGACCTTGAGGGTAAGTTCCCGCTTCCCGGTTCCTCCCTCACTAATGACGTCACTAATACCGTCCGCTGGAATTTAACCTTTGTCCCATTTGACTGTGTGCCGGAGCTAGTCAAGCTTTATTTGTCTGTTCATTGTAGTGAAAGAAAGAAGAGCGGTGATAGTGCTAGCATGTTTGACCTGTTTGACCTGTATTTGATTAACAATGAGTTTTAAGGGATAAAGTCCCCCTGTAGTCAATAATTTTATCCCTTAAAACTCATCGTTAATCACCAAAATGACACATTTAAACGTGTTTAAGTTTAATTTCTTCATATACCTTAAAATAGCTTGAATGTAACTCCGCACTCTTGCTTCATTTAGTATATGCGGAAACATGAATATGCAAATGAGCCCCGCCTCCACTCACTCACACCAGCTCAGAGATCCAGTCGCTCAACTTTACTGTAGTAATCGCTGCACGAAGGCAAAATGGTTTAATTAAGTCATATATGTTTGAACCAGAAACTGATTCGGAAGAAGTTGAAGAGCGAGTTATACAGGCTCGTCTATGAGTCAATGCATCAGAATGATCAGAATGCTTTTTATATATATCACTCACTACGTCGGACAAATAACCGTAGTTGATATGGTTAGCCTTTGGCTTGACTACGTTATCAAACAGCTGGATAATGACACTATTGTCTTCTGTAGAGCTGTTAACAGCTGAAATTGAATTGTTCTCATATTTGATGAAGTTGCTTTGAAACAATCTACACTGTATAAAGCGCTATAGTAATAAACGAAGAAGCAAACGCCCAAGGCATACACAGAATAAAGGGGCGGGGCCTCGTTGAGTTAGTTAGTAGTGTGTTGAAACTGGTGGTTATGTAAGGGGCGGGGCATTTCCCAAACAGGCTCGAATCACTTGACCAATCACAACACACTGCTCCAGCTGACCAATCAGAGCACAGTGTGCTTTTCAGAAGGAGGGGCTTCATAGAGACAGGAACTAAACAGAGCGTTACTGACAGACTGGGAAGAGAGAAGCCGCAACAATGGAGAATATGAGGAAAACAATCAACATTCAAGCATGAAAACCTGTTCTAGTAGAGCCCGAAAACAAAATCAAGGCTGCGTCCGAAATCGCATATACTTCCATAAAATATAGAAGGCGATAGATAGTATGTGACAAAAGGAGTATGTCCGATTTCACAGTACTCATAAAAGAGTAAAAGAGCCCGAATGACCTGATTCTTCCAGTGAGATTCTGCATGTGATGAACACTTTACTATCCCATGAGGCCACGGGAGAGGATTTGTGAATGGCAGGGAAGCTGACGCTGGTTGGTCACATGATAATGACGACATGGCGAATGTAGTACCTACTCAAGAGAGTATGCGATTTCGGCCGCAGCCCAAGATTTTGCCCAAAGACTTGATGTGCTGTGTCTCGTCCTCTCAGACCTGTTGAACTGACTGTTTCCTTTCTTTTCCTCTTTTTCTTTTCCTGTTCCCGTTTCCCGCTTCCTCCATCCTCTGCCGAAACACCTCTCCTTTCTGCTCTTGACCTTTGACCTCCAGATGAACTCTATGCTCAGAAGCAGAATTACAAGGCCATTAGTGAAGAGCTGGATCTTGCCCTCAATGATATGACCTCATTATAGAGGGTTTATGTGTCAGCAGTGCTTGAGCTGAATATTATGAGTGCCTAGATGTTACTGGATGTAATGTGCATCAAAGACAGATGCGTCACTGTGATTGACAGCCTTCTCGTTCAATCAAGCACTGCTGCTCTGCATAAATTACCCTGTGGCTTTCTGATTGGCTGTGCCTCTTGTTTGTCTTTCTCTGCTCACCCTGGTGCCTTACATATTTGCAGTTTGGTTATTCCTCTAAAATGTAATAAATATTTTCATCTCTTTGAACACTCCCACTTGTTTTCAATTTCTTGCTTTTACGAATATAACATATTTCCTGCCTCTCTAAGTCTAGTCTTAATCTTTCTCCTTTTAGTCGTCTTTGTAGCTCTTTTCGTAATAAAGAAGCCCTTAACTTTTTTATACAACACAATTGATAATTACTTCATATTAAAAATGTGAATGATCCTCTTTTGTATAGCATAATGCTGAATATATATACATGTATATATATATACACTACCGTTCAAAGGTTTGGGGTCAGTAAGATTTGTAATGTTTTTAAAAGTAGTATCTTCTGCTCACCAAGGCTGCATTTATTTGATTAAAAATACAAACAAAAACAGTAATATTGTGAAATATTATTCTAATTTAAAACAGCTGTTTTCTATGTGAATATACAGTAAAGTGTAATTTATTCCTGTGATCAAAGCATCATTACTCCAGTCTTCAGTGTCACATGATCCTTCAGAAATCATTCTAATATGATGATTTGCTGCTCAAGAAACATTTATGATTATTATCAATGTTGAAAACAGTTATTTACATTTTTATTTCATGATGCTTTGATGAATAGAAAGTTCAATAGAACAGCATTTATCTGAAATCTAAAGCTTTTGTAACATTAAACACGACCGTTCAAAAGTTTGGGGTCAGCAAGAATTTTTATTTTATTTTTGGGGGAAATAAATAAAATAAATCAATACTTTTATTCATCAAGGATGAGTTAAACTGATCAAAAATTACAGTAAAGACATTTATAATGTTAGAAAATATTCTATTTTAAATACATGCTGTTCTTTTCAACTTTCTATTCATCAAAGAATTTGAAAAAAAAAATTCAACATTGATAATAATAATGAATGTTTTTTGAGCATCAAATCATCATATTAGAGTGATTTCTGAAGGATCATGTGACACTGAAGACTGGAGTAATGATGCTGAAAATTCAGATTTGATCACAGGAATAAATTACATTTTAAAATATATTAAAATAGAAAACAGTCATTGTAAATTGTCATAATATTTCACAATATTATTACTGTTTTTTTTTATTGTTTTTTATCAAATAAATGCAGCCTTGGTGAGCAGAAGAGAGAATGTTTTTAAAAACATTAAAAAATCTTACAGACCCCAAACTTTTGAACGGTAGTGTGTGTATATGTGTGTGTGTATATATATATATATATATTAGAGTTGAGCCGGATACTCGGCTGAAACGAGTATCCGGTACGGATAAAGCACTTTTGTCGAGTACGAGTATTATACGAGTAATACGAGTCAATATCTGTGCTCGGATTGAAAAAAAAAGAAAGTTATGTTGAGATTAGGGCTGGGCGATATATCGATATATTTATTTATTTATTTATTTTTTAATGCGATATGGAATTAGACCATATCGCATACCGATATAGTTCAAATTTGCGCTGTGATCCTTGCTCCAAGCAAGCTGCTGACCCGGAGCTCTCTGCACTGCTCCCCGCACCCCGCCCCTCCTTTTCCACTTTGCGTGCGTGTTTAGAGCATGTTATGTTATAAAATGAAATAAAGTCTTTCACCTCAGAAAAATTGACTTTCTTGTCCTGTCAACCGTTATACTGTAGTCGTAGCGCACACTCAATTGCACGCGCAAATGCGGCGTCGCGCGCTGTGTATCGCCTCACTGTATATAAAGTGCAAAAGAAACTACGAGCATGCAACGCCGTTACGTTGTAAATTACACAAAATAAAAGTAATGCAGGTATGATTTTCATTCTATTTACCAGGAGCAGTTTCCATGTTTCATTAACAGTTCTTGTATTGTGTAGGCTATTCACCATGGTAACTGTCGTTTCCATATTAACCCCAAAATGCCACTATTTTTCTTTGTGTTATTTTTTAT
The DNA here is from genome assembly GCF_951802725.1 of Rutilus rutilus. Lineage (NCBI taxonomy): Eukaryota > Metazoa > Chordata > Actinopteri > Cypriniformes > Leuciscidae > Rutilus > Rutilus rutilus. The sequence goes on from NC_140214.1 coordinate 3,437,583, forward strand.
ATTTTTAAATGACTGTGGTGGCTCATATAATAAATAGTCTCTGCTCATACCAACATTGTATTAACAAAAACTAGTTTGGGACTGCTATTTAATACCTTTAGCATTGGCATAATGTTTATTTATTATAGTCTTTACTATTAGTCATATTCTTACAATTTATGTTAAGTAAAGGGGGACAGTACTTGTGTGTGTGTTAACAAATTTTGAAAAAAATAAAACATGAAAAATAAAAAATATTGGGATAGCCTATATATATCGTATATTGAAATTCAGCCTAAATATATCGGGATATGACTTTTGGTCCATATCACCCAGCCCTAGTTGAGATGAAAACTCTTGTTCATTACATTTTACTTCATAATTGCAACAGCATGTGTTGTATTCATTGTTGCAAAACTTGTTCTGTAGTTCGTTTGTTATCGTGATCAAAACCATTGATCTGAAGCTCAATGCTGATGCTGTCATGTAAATATTTTTTTAATCAGCAATAAATATAACAATTTCTGATCAACCCATATCAATTGCATGCTTAAAATAACATACCGGTTAAAGCCCCGCCCATTTTAAGACAACCTGACTCACTTCCGGGTTAAATCCCGCCCACTTCCGGGTTAGGCCCCGCCCAGTCCGAGTACAGATACAGATAATTCATATGGTTAACAGATACAGATACAGATACAGATACAGATAATGCTGTACTCGCTCATCCCTAATATATATATATATATATATATGCATATAGCACAGCATAGTGCTTACATTTACATTTATGCATTTAGTAGACACTTTTATCCAAAATGACTTACAATACTGGAACAAAAGCAATTCATAGAGCCTACAACATTCATGATGTATATCCGTAATGTAATAGATTCATAATATACACAAGGTTTATGAGACAGCCGGATTAGGAAGCGGACTTGAGAAGAGGAGAAATGCTGACTTTTTTTTTTTTTTTTTTGCTGAGATATAATATTGCATACTGTAGTACAGCTATCTAATATTTAGTAAGAACTCAGGAGACTTTCAAAATATTTATACAAATGTTTTACTGCAAAATATTCCAATATATGCATAGGTTGACAAGAAGACTTGGTTTCCATTTCCATGATAACAAATTTTATTTAAAATAGTTTGACACTTGTGGCTCTTACAGAAGCATATATCACTTAAAACAATCTCAGAGCACATTGTATTACTGTATTTAAAAAGGTTTATGAATTATAGGTAAAAATTTAATTTCTTAATGGAGTCAAAATGAATGGGATTTACCGTAACCCAGCTGTGGTTTAGTTTACTGGTCTAAAGAGGGAGCAGGTTTGTTATGAAATCTGTTTACAAAAATTGCACAGATATTTGCAGTGATCAGTGATGTTTATATGGAACCAGTAAATTCATGTCTTGTAATGCTGGTTTATTTCAGAGAGTCTGGCTGAGTCAAAACAGCAGAACCTGGAGATGCATCAAGTCCTGGACCAAACGCTCCAAGAGCTCAACAGCTTGTGAGCAAACCCGAGAAGAAATCCATGAGGAAGTTCAGTTGTCAACCATTCCAGCAATGTTTTATGTGTTTCTGGTTTTATGTTGTAAGTTATGTTACTTCCATCCATTATTGTCTGTATTTTGCTTTGTAATTTTCGGATTATTTCATAATGCACCTACCGTGGTCCATTAAATAATAATAAATAATGTCTTGTTGCTGCCATTTGTCCCATTGGCGCAGATTAAATACAAAATACATAAACCCAAAATACTCCTTTAACGGTTAACAGTACTTTATAGATAATGACCAATAATTGCATGTAAGAAGGTTTCCCTTTTTAAAACTATTTTTCCATATTTTTTTCTAACCTGGAAGGTCAGTGCTGTTTTATTTATTTCTTTTGATGAACATAAAGAGGGAAGTTATCCTTAAAACAGTAAAAACGCAACAAGTGTCAGTAAATAAACCAATTATTAAATCATGTGTTAGGGAAATGTATGCGAATGTACTAAAGGTTGTAAAGGCATTATGTTTAAGAACAATTGGACTGATTTTTGGCAATAAGAATTCTTTCATAGTTTGTTGTGGGACCATTTTGTACCCTTGATGCCTGCCAGATTTATTTTCACTGTGGTTTGATGTTTTTTTTTTTTTTATACCTATGTGTAAACTAAATAAATGTTTATTATTACTTATTTGCACATCACTTTCCAGTCTATGAGAATTGCATTGAATTATTTCAATCAATATTTTGCAAAGAAAAATCAAGGCCGTTTCGGATCAATAAGATTTCTTGCTTTTTTACATTATTTCCATGACATTTACCCTTAAATTCTCTTTATTGCAATGCAAAATGTATTTTATATATATATATATATACACACACACACACACACACACATATATATATATATATATATATTTGTAATTTTCCGATTATTTCATATATATATTTAATATAGTGGGGGGAAATTGAAAGGAAAATGAATCCCGGGCCTGAAGCCAAGTCTTATAAAGGAATTTGACCGGCCACACACGCACTAATGACATTGAGGCACAGACTTGCGTAAGTAATTGCTGTGAAGGTATGAGGTCTTGTATTAGTTCAGGAAGCACATTTTATTAATCATACTATGGCAAAGGCTTATCTTATAAATATTAAAGGGATAGTTCACCCAAAAAAGAATATTATACCATAATTTACTCGCCCTCAAGCAATCCTAGGTGTATATGACTTTCAGCCAAACACAGTCAGAGTTATATTAAAGAATATCCTGGCTCTTCCAAGCTTTATAATGGGAGTGAATGGCCCAAAAAAGCGCATCCATCCATCATAAAAGTAATCCATACCATACGGCTCCAGTGTGGTTAATAAAGGCCTTCTGAAGCAAAGCCATGCGTATTTTGTCCGAAAATTATCCATATTTATAACTTTATAAACTATAATCACTGGCTTCTGGTAACATGAGTCTAGTTCAGGCGGAAGAGTGACCTCTGACCCGACGGATGATGTAGGAGTAGCGTAAGCTTAGGTGAGAGTCTCGTGGTCCAAACAAATAGAGCTGGACAACAAACTGAAGCTCCTCCCACATTTCTCTTTCAAATTTCTCGTTTTAGATTTCTAATTAATGATTTTGTTTTGCTCTATCCTCTGCGCTTCCGCGTTAGTCAAGTCGGGTCAGAGGTCAATCTTCCGCCAGAACTCAACTCGCGTACGGCCGTTACCAGAAGCCAGTGATTATAGTTTATAAAGATATAATTGTGGATATTTTTCTTACAAATACGCATGGCTTCGCTTCCGAAGGCGTTTATTACCCCCCTGGAGCCGTACGGATTACTTTTATAATGGATGGATGCACTTTTTTGGGCTTCAAAATACAAGGTACCATTCACTCCCATTATAAAGCGTTAAGGAGCAAGGATATTCTTTAATATAGGCTATCTCTGATTGTGTTTGGCTGAAAGAAGAAAGTAATATACATCTAGGATGGCTTGAGGGTGAGTAAAATATGGGATAATTTTCATTTTTGGGTGAACTAACCCTTTAACTGTGCACTTTGGCGTTTGACGTGGCCGCTAGGCTAGGACAGGGCGAATGAACGAATACTACTATGACGAAGGCGTATCTCATGAATATTAATGAGGATACGTGCCCGCACGCTCAAGCGAGGCTTTGAAGTACGTCAGTTTGACCTCATGAATATGTAAATTCGAAGCCTTCGCCGTAGTATGATTGGCCAGTTCCTCGGCGCTGTGCGGATTCTGCGCTGTCTGCTAAAGTACCGGGCGGGATTTCCGCAATACATCCAGTATGGCGAAGACTTACGATTATTTGTTTAAACTGCTGTTAATCGGGGATTCCGGTGTCGGGAAGACCTGTGTGCTGTTCAGATTCTCGGAGGATGCCTTTAACTCGACGTTTATTTCGACAATAGGTATTTATATCTTATATTTATATCGGATTGTTTATGAAACGTCAGGCTGTGCTAGCGGCTAAGCTAATAGACTAGGAACTGTGTTAGCTCTTCCTGAGTTTTGTTTTGTTTTGTTTCTAAACTTTGACAGGTTCGCTGGCGTTTTGTAATTCATTATTTGTGTGTGGTGATATAGTGTGTGTTTAATGAACCTTTCTGCTGCTTTGTTGGTTAGCATGTAAGTTAAGTTAGCAGCTTTGACAGAATGACTCATTAAATGAAAGGTTTGCTCTTGTTTAAATTCTTATTTTGTAAACTTTGTAATATCAACTGGATAGAAGTATTATATTAACTGTTGAATATCCAATTAAATATATAAAAAATATCTAAGTGTGTTTCACACACACTGTAAGACTCAATATTCTATTTATGTTATAATATAATATTCTTGTCTATTTTCAGTTAAATAGTGTTTCAGAAAACTTTACTGTTACTGTGGTAGTACCATGGTACAGTTATGCTAATATCAGACTGTGATGCTACTTTGATAGATACATGATGCTCAATGATTACTTTTACCAAGGCAATGCAAGTTAAGTTACTTTATAGAATGATATTACCAAAACAGTGGTATTGACATCTACTTGGTCAACAATATGACTTTGTAATTTGTAATATGTGAGAAAAAACAAGGCTTCTATTATCATGTCTTGTTTGAGTGTTAAGATGTAAATGGGACTTTTTATCAAGGGATGGTGTACCCAAAAATGATGTTATTAATTACTAATTACTTATATGTCGCTCCATTGACAGCTACTCAACTACCACTGTCTTTGACGCTTCGTAAAGAGATTGTAAAACTAATCCATATGAATGGAGTGGTTTAGTCCAAATTATCTGAAAGAGACACAGTTGCTGTATATGATGAACAGATTTAATTTAAGCTTTTATCAGCGAACCTATACAGAAGCTCAACTAAACCTGTTTGATGCCTGTGAACAAACCTCATTGGTTCTTGCTGAAGCTCAAACGTGATGCGTAACACGAGAATGATCCTCATTGGTTCTCACACGTCAAGCGAACATGCTTGAGCTTCCGTTTACCACAACTGATGTTTGAGTTGATCAATGTTTATATGTGAATAACAGCCTAAATTCAACCTGTTCATCATATACAGCGATCGTCTCTTCAGAAAATTTGGACTAAACCACTCAATTCATATTGGATTAGTTTTACGATCTCTTTATGAACTTTTTGAAGCGTCAAAGTGGTAGTCGCGTAGCTGTCAATGGAGGAACCGAAAGCTCTCAGATTTCATCCAAAAGATCTTCATTTGTGTTCTGAAGATGAACGAAAGTCTTACGGGTCAGTAAATGATGACACAATGTTAATTTTTGGTCGAACTAACCCTTTAAATCAACTTTACGATGGTCCGGATCAAGGCGTTTCAATCTTTTGGATTCCACAGACCCACAAATATGATCATCCTCATGCGAGGGACACCAATCCCAAAACTTAAAAGACATAGGCTAAATGTATAAAGACCCAATTTATACTATATAAATATTATAAACGTATAAAATATTCAGTTCCTATTACGTTATGTTCGATTTTTAGTACAGTTCTGATAGATGTTTACCGGTCATACTTACGTTTTTATTACTTTGCAGTTTGAACTGGTGATATGAAGTGTCTAGCTGGTTTGATGCTTGGCTTTGTCATTCATCATTATGTTCATCATATATATCATATGATCTATGTGCATTGCTTTTAACACCTAACAATAGTCTGTTGTTGGACATTTTTGAAAGAGACGCTGTATTGGGTTTGTTTTTCAGCCTATATGATGACAGTTGTGCTGTGTATTTTCTCTTCCAGGTATCGATTTCAAGATCAGGACAATAGAACTAGATGGCAAGAAGATAAAGTTACAGATATGGTGAGTTTCTAGTCGTCTTTCCTTCTAGTCAACATTTGAAATGGATCATAAAAGTTTATCAAAGACAAGAACGGGGGGGGGGGGGTATTGTTCAAAATTCATGTGTAACTTTGATGAAAGGTTTTGATACACTTCAAATGTTGATTACTGTAGTTGACCATGAGTCATGAGTGACTTCGTAGAGTTTTATGAAGGAGCTATTGTTTGTCTTGTGAAACCATGATTCATTTCTCCTTTACACATTGAGGCACATGTTTAGTGGTTGTCTTTTGCCATTTCCCTGGTAAGGAAGATGTCATCTTCCACTTTACCAGACCTGCAAACCACATTTCTGCAGGGCCACAGTTACAACACTAATATTGTTTGATTTTTTTTTTTTTTTTTTACAGGGACACGGCAGGACAGGAACGATTCCGAACGATCACAACGGCATATTACAGAGGAGCAATGGTAAGATGATTCTTGTGTATGATGAGCTTCAGTAATTTCAGCTGTCGGTCTTGCCTGTTAATGCTATAATAATACTAATGCTCATTTGCTGTCATCTTTATAATTGCAGTGTTTTGCACAGTTGTAATTTGTCTTGTGCTCTGATCTCAGGGTATCATGCTGGTTTATGATATAACCAATGAGAAATCATTTGACAACATCAAAAACTGGATCCGAAACATAGAGGAGGTGAGTGTCTCAGTGCCTGCTTTATCTGCCTTCAATAATATACAGTACTGTGCAAAAGTCTTAGGCATGTTAATAACCCCCCCCCCCCCAAATGGTTTTAAGTCAGTTTTTTTATATCTTTTGCTGTAGTGTGTCAGTAGGAAATATCAGTTTACATTTCCAAACATTCTTTTTGCCATTAATTGTAATAATTCAGTGAGATTTGTGTATGCACAAGGAGTCTGACAACAGCCGGTATGATCTGATCTCACCATCATCAAGTCCGTCTGTGATTACACAGTACTGTAGCTTTGCAGGAAGGTTTCTTCAAGCGTCTCGGAGACGTTCCCGCAGTTCTTCTGGATTTAGTCTGTCTCAGTTTCTTCTGTTTCTTCATGTAATCACAGACGGACTCGATGATGGTGAGATCAGGTCATACCGGCTGTTGTCAGACTCCTTGTGCATACACAAATCTCACTGGATTATTACAATTAATGGCAAAAAGAATGTTTGGGAATGTAAACTGATATTTCCTACTGACACACTACAGCAAAAGATATAAATAACTCTAAGACTTTTGCACAGTACTGTACTTCAGATTGTGTGCAATGTTTCCATAGTATGCATAATCCGCAGGTTTTTTATATTAGCATAAATAGCTCAAACAGTAAAGCCATGGGTTCAGTTCCCATGAGAATGCATGAACTGATCAAATGCATAGTTTAAATGCATTGCGATTTGCTTTGGATCAAAAGTGTCTGCCAGTTGCATGAATGAAAATGTAAATATTTAATCTTATTTATTTGTTACTATAGAAGTGGGCATCTTTAGTCATTGCACCTCACTGGGTTTTGTCTCTCTAGCATCTTGCGCCATGAGCATTGAGCTTTTAATATGACAGTTTTTGAATACAGTGTTATGCTTATTATCGTTTGTCTGGTGGACATTACCCTTAATTACCTGATGCCTAATTACTAGTCATTCAGTTTTGAAAATATGTAGCATTGCACACATCCATAAAAGTACCGTCTGAATATTCAACAGCAAATGATTACAGTGCATGTTCTTGTATGTGTTCAACCCAGCATGCATCAGCAGATGTAGAAAAAATGATTTTGGGGAACAAATGTGACATTAATGAGAAGAGGCAGGTGTCCAAAGACAGAGGCGAGAAGGTGAGCACAATGCTGCTTGTTCTCTTATGCCATTAAAAATTTGCTTATATTATTCCAGCAATGATGGAAGCACCTTCCACAATCATTTAGTTAATAATCCTCCTGAATCATCCAGATAAATCATACTTATGTTTTGAATCAAATCTGCCTGTACCCGTTTAGCTGGCGTTAGAGTACGGCATCAAGTTCATGGAGACGAGTGCAAAGGCTAATATCAACGTTGAGAACGTAAGTATAAATGGCTTTTATGATGAATCCTCATTTAATTTCCTTATCATATCTGATCATATCTGAGCGTTTAAAGGTCTAATGATGTTTCCTGCTCTACTCACAGGCATTCTTAACGCTCGCCAGAGACATAAAATCAAAGATGGACACGAAATTGGTAAGATTTTCCCTCTCTGTGCTTTAGGTTTATGTGTAAAAAATGAATTTAGATTTATAATTGGGTAACACTTTACAAGGTTTCATTAGTTAACATGAACATTTGTTCTACAGATTTATTAAAGGTGCAGTGAGTGATTTCTGAGAAACACTGTTGATATTTGAAATCAACCCAAACAAACACACCCACCCTTCATAGCTCCGCCCACAAAATGATTTCATAGCTCCGCCCACTGACGCAGCACCTGAAAATAGGTCTAATAGGTTAGACAAACTTAGTCCCGGTCACGTTGGAAGCTGGGGACTATTTTCAGGCGCTGCGTCATATCATTACGCCTGCTGCACTCATGGCACGGCAGCAAAGTTTCTTGATTATTACGCAGGAATGAGAGTATAGTTCCTAGCCATATCAGCCTAGAAAATCGCAACTTTACATTTTCCGTCGTCTTAGTACACGATGTAACTACAGAAGAGTCAAGTTTTAAATAGGAAAAATATCGAAACTCTTTGGTAATTTTTTGAGAGAGATGCTAATGGTCCTGTCCGATTCAATGATCTATGCTAAGCTATGCTAAAAGTGGTACCGCCAGACCCGGAGATCGGCTGAATGGATTCGAAAACGGTAAAACTCAACTGTTTAACTCTGGGGGAGTTGTAAAATGAGCCTATTTCCAAAAAAAGTGGAGTATCCCTTTAAGAAGTTTCTTATGCTAACTTGATGCCAAAAAGTGATAAAGGGGTGGTTAATTATGATTTGACTTTTCTAACTTTAGTTAGTGTGTAATGTTGCTGTTTGAGCATAAACAACATCTGCAAAGTTACGACACTCAATGTTCAAAGCAAAGGGAGATATTTGCTTTTAAAGAAATAGCTTTTTAAGGACTACAACAAACGGCTGGTAGAGACTACACAAGCTTCCTCCCGGGTTAGTGACATCACCAACCCTAAAATTTACATAAACCCCGCCCCCTGAACACGATTTATAGATTATCAAGACAGAATATGCTAATCAGTGACTAGAAGATAACTACACATAAGCTACATAAATTCATCAACTAACCATTCAGAAATGTCCTGTTGCTTCTACATGTTGTCACTTCTTCTTGAGTCTCTCCATCATTGACTCCGTTGACATCATTCTGACTCCGGTTTGAACATAAAAGGCTAAAAGTTGTAGAAATTTTCGGTGCATGTGTGTGTGAGGTAAAAGGACACAAGCTCTTGAAACTCATTTCCTCACAGGAACAGAAACTTTAACATGCTAAATAAAAATATCTGTGGGGTATTTTGAGCTAAAAACTTCACACACACACACACACACACACACACACACACACACTCTGGGGACTTCAGAGGCTTATTTTACATCTTGTGAAAAGATATCATCACACCACCCCTTTAATTATTCTGAACTTTTGACCACCAGTGTAGGTACATAATAATAGGTACATAATAAAGACTAAATAATGACGATTTTCCTTTTTGGATGAATAAAATCCTTCAGTATCTCTGCTTAGCTTGAGTTGTAGTAATAAAATAAGAATTTTTTGAGTCTAAAGGAGGTGTGTTTGTTTGTTCTTTGCTCACACAGGAGGGTAACAATCCTCAGGGCAGCAACCATGGCGTGAAAATCACCCCTGAACAGCAGAAAAAGAGCAGCTTCTTTCGCTGTGTGCTACTGTGAAGACCAAGGCCTTACTGTCCGCCACCATCGGGCTGGACGTGACTGGACTATTCTCCCTCTTAGCACTCTTCCTCCTTCCTCTTTATCCCATCCTCTCATTCTCTGTCACGCTCTTCTTCCAGTTGAGTTCCTGGCTCCTCTTATCTTCTTCCATTGACAGATTAGCGATGCCGCTTATGACCCTTTCCCTGGCGAAACCCTGGCTGGAAAGCATTGGTTTCTACAAGTCAAGGTGAAGAGCTTCGCCGTAAACGTGCACCTAAAGAAGATCCCGCATCTCCATCTTTGTTTCAGTCGCTCGTTTTGAGCGCACAACTGCCAAAATTGATCCATTCCTTCAAGGCGACCTGGAAGTAGTTGTGGTTCTGGGTCTGGCCGTAGAGCGTGATCTAACATTGAGCCAATTTGAGAGTTTCGTGGGGCGATCTTAATCATTCCATTTTATTTTCGGCGCATTCTTCGACAATCACATGACCTTATTCATAGTAGAGGAAAATTATAACCTGCCTAGTTTTTTTTCTTGACCCAATTTTTTTTTTTTTTTTTCAGGCTGATAACTAACCTTTGACCTGTTACGCAAAACACATGCGTTCACACAACTGGTGCAGTCAAGGGTTCACAGACATGGCTAATGATATTTTCATACGAAAACAAATGAAGATCCTCTTGCTTTTTATTCATCAAGACGTGTTTACTGCCTCGTTAAATCCAACCTCCCTTTTTTTTTTAACATGCACATGAAGCTATTTCCAAATAGTTCAGCCTTTTATGCAGTAGCGCGCTAGCTTTCTTTTTAATATTCCTTTGCATAAATCCAAAACCTCAGGTCTCGCTTTATTACGACCTGAAAACGTCCCAATCGTGAAAGCGTTCCTCGACTAAAAACACTTGAATTGAATCTACTAGAGTGTAAACTGACTCGTAGCCCTTGTGAGGATGAGAAATCCCTTACGTTTGTAGTATTAATTATGAGTTAACCAAAAGCAATGAGAAAGGATTGAGTATGTGACCTGAAAAGCAGAGCTATACTTGAGAAAGCACCTCCCGTATACAGACGTCCATGCACTTTATCAGTATCTTTTGTGTTGTGTGTGTAGTTTGTGCCACGTAGTGATCATTTTGCATCATATAGACAGGTGTTTTTTTACATGGTTATAATAACCTGCCGAATTCATTGTCATTTCCTCCCAAACGTTTTCAAAGCATCATCGTATATGTAAGGACTATTTCTACACCAGTCTTTTCCAGTGAGGATAGCGAGCCGAAGCTATTGGCTTCTATTGATGCCGTTTGTTCAGCTTTGAACAAATCAAATTGTTAATGTGTTAACATGTCTGATGTATTACGGATGGACTGCGCGTGAATTACAGTCCCACAGCATTAGTTCGGGTGGCACAGTGCGAAAACAAAACGGATTTGGTTCACATGAACAGGCTACCTAGAATACAATAATCCACCATTCCTGAATATTGTGTTGACATGCTTATAATTAATGCAAGAAAGTAAGTTTTTTTTATTTTATTGGTTTGATATGAGCCTTCACACTGTTTTCTCAGTGTTGCGTCCATCACAAGAGACCCCGTTTCATTTCGACAAACTGTGCGGTTGTCGTCTTTGTACTGCAGTGTACTCAAACGTACGTTTTGTAGTCAAATGAACCATGTCAGCGGGTTAATGCACACCAGCAATAGGTCAGGAATCTTTAACCCCTGTTAGCTTCGAGTGAAAGAACAAACTCTTCATCG
>NC_140214.1:3449263-3471763 GCF_951802725.1 Rutilus rutilus
AATCGACACCATTGCTGAGTATTTTCTCCTTAAAACTGCAGTGAACCAAAGACACGCTTTGAAATCGCTGGTGTCACAAACTACCTTGTAACCAATCAGATCAACGTGTGATCGTCAACCAGTGGATCTCTGAGCTGAGTGAGTGAGAGGAGGCAGGGCTCATTTGCATATTCATAGAACCACGCATACTAAAGGAGGCAAGGGTGTCGAGTTACATTCAAGATATTATAAGCCATGCAGATTTTTTCAATGAAAAAATGTTTAAATATGTCATTTTGGTGATCAAAGATGAGTTTTAAGGGATAATATGATTGACTACAGGGGTTTTTAAAGTAATAGTATCACAGCAGTTTCATGCTAACACACGTCATGTTTATTTGTTATGAATATTGTGCTTAGAAATACTGAGTTACATAGACTGCCACTGGGGACAAGTCAACATATTCAAACCACAGATGCTATGTTTAAACCAATATATTCCTTTAAAATAGAAAAGATTTCATTTGAAAACCAGTAAAGGAACACTCCACCGTTTTTTGAAATAGGGCTTATTCACCTTCTTTCCTACATTTAGATAGGTGGGCAAATGCATTTTTGTCTAAGTGCATGCATTGTTTTAGTTTGACAGGGTCGGCCCTAGCTTAGCTTAGCATAATGAATGGAATCCTTTGTTGCCAGCTAGCATGTCATGAGTAAAAGTGATATAAAAAATAAAAAAACCCACCTAATTATTTTTTGTGGCCTGCGTATTCACAACAAGTACAAATAGTGATGCAGATTAACACTAGGCGATTTCCTATGCAGATATTGACTTGGGACTATATTAGGGGGAAGCACAGGCGAAGCACTGCTACTTGGGTGCAGAGATATCACGCCCAAGTAGCAGTGCTTCGCCTGTGCTTCCCCCTAATATAGTCCTTAATATATAAGTCAATATCTGCCTAGGAAATCGCCTAGTGTTAATCTGCATCACTATTTGTACTCGTTGTGAATACGCAGGCCACAAGAAGTAATTAGGTTTTTTTTTTTTTTTTTTATCACTTTTACTCAGGACATGCTAGCTGGCAACAAAGGATTCCATTCATTATGCTAAGCTAAGCTAGCGCTGACCCTGTCAAACTAAAACAATGCATGCACTGAGACAAAAATGCATTTGCCCACCTATCTAAATGTAGGAAAGAAGGTGAATAAGCCCTATTTCAAAAAACGGTGGAGTGTTCCTTTAAATGAAAAATCAAAATAAAACTGAACTGAAAAGTGTGTGTGTAACTGTTACCTGAGGAAATCAGGCGCTCTCACGATCATGTGCTGGAAATCCTCCAGAGATAATCGACCATCGTTGTCCAGATCAGCTTCATCGATCACCTTCTCACACACCATCCTCACCTCATCCTCGGTCAGCTCGTTGCGGGTCAGTCTGTTCAAGGTTTTCTCCAGGTCGGATTTACAGATGAAGTCATCGTTGTTGAAATCTAGAGGGAGAAACGAGACGAGGGCGAGTTCTGCAAGTAAATAAATCACTATTAAAATGGGCAAATAAAAATGAACATTAATTATCATGAAAAGCACTTAATTTGTGTTGAACATGTAATTTAAGTTAAAAATGAAATAAATTAATAAAACCTTTTAATGCAACTTTTAAAATGCTTTTAAAAAGCGTTAGTCAATTGCTCAATTTTTATGCAGAAAAAGACAATTCTGGCTTAAAGAAATACTTTTAGAAGTTGTTTTTAATAATAATAATAATAATAGTTAGCACCTTGTCACAGACACAAGACATTTAACAATGCAAAAATCAAAAGAAATCAATGTCCAAATTGTTACCGTTAACTTTTTATACATAAATTAACCCATTTTAAATGTGTATTTTGTCTTAACATGATTCATTTTTTAGAATAACTAGAACACTTAGAATATATCGTTTTATTTATTTCATATTTACATTGTAAAAAATGATCGTGATTTTACCGGTAAAAGACTGTAAAAATGCTACGGTGAAAAACTGTTAATAGGCTAACAGAAAGTTTCCGTACTATATACTGTGAATAACTGTGATAGATCTTACTGTACATTTAATGAAATTTTACAGTAAAATATGAGAAACCTTAAATTGATATTCCCACAAATCTCTGCGTGACACTTCACATTTGATGTATTTTTCACTGTTTCTTTATAGTTTTTCTTAGTTTTTTCTAATCAGTTATGTATGTTAGGGTTTTATGTTACATTTAATGTTGTTAAATTAATGTTTATTGCATTTTTAAAATTCCATGTGTTACCATGATGGTGTTTAGTGTTCGTGTGAATGAGACTGCACAGCTTCTATATATTAATATAAAATTTCTTGTGGTAAATCTGCTTGCAATGAGCTTTGATTCATCATATGACTTTTATCACCTCTGTAATTGGTGGTTGTCAGTGTATTACAATGGTATAAAACAGATATTAATTCTTCAGTAGATCAGTAAATTAACATTATAAGATAATGAAAAACGTTTTTTTTTTTACTGTAAATTGAAATTATGTCTGTAAATGTTGCTACCGTATTTTTTAGGGTAAATTTCACAGCTGCCAGTTTTTTTACCGTAAATTTTACAGAATTTTTTTTTTACAGTGTAATTTTCTTTACAGTTTATTCATACAAGACACCCATAGTATGCCACGGTAAACCCGTTTGTAAACTTTATGCTTTGAACATTCTTAACAATTAATCCTTCAGTGTGTTCAGTCTGAATAATTTCAGCATACTCTCTTGTTCCCATCATTGATCTCTATTGTTTGAGAGCGTTGTCATTTACCCCGTGTTAATGTTGCATGAGAACAGAGTCTTTTCTGATGACAGCAGCAGATCAGGTTCTCTGAGATCTTTTAATTAGACAGCCACCGAACACAGATATGAACAGAGCTTTCCATAAGCAGTTCCCACTTTAATGAACGTCTGAATTATTGATATTCTTGTGTCAGTTAAGGTTCTGCGGGTTCATCTCTACATGAATAGGAACAGAAGATTGAGATCAGGTCATAGTATCGGATGATCTCATATGCACTGACTTATAGGCCTCTCCCCACCATGTCCTTTGAGGATTATTATTAAAAACGTTTTTGTTCATTGAAAAATCACAAATAAAATAAAACATGTTAGATTAAAGGTTCTATTTAAGAATTTTCATGTATTAATCGCTTTTCATTGCCAATGTGTGAACAGCTTTTAAAGCATTTCTTTTTTAAACGAGACCTTCCCCGATCTCCTAGTTTGTCTATGAAAGCCTGACTGATTTTTCTCGGGACGTTTTTGCCGGGAAAATCAAAAGGATGTGACGGTAACGCGCGCTACTGATATTCAAAGATACATGAAATGAATGCTTATGTTCAGGATAATGCAGAAAGAGCCATTCTGTACTGTAGTGTCAATGTGTTATGCAAAGAAAGGGGATTAATTAAAACTAGTCTCACATAGTCAGACCTATACAGTCTAATATAGGCTATACTTTATAATCAACTATCATAACAGTGTAATTTTAATTACCTCGCAGAGCTGGTGCAAACATATTCACATCGATATGATCAGATGCTTTCTCAGGGATGCAAACACATGTATGGTCAAAAAAGAGAGAGGTTATCAAAGCCCTCGCCCCGCGGCAAATTTCCAGATACTTACATAATTGTGATTAATTTAATCCTTTGTAAGTTATTATTTTGCAGTGTAAGATTACAGTTAACACCTTTAAATATTACATAAATGTATTAATATGTATTTTTATTAAACTTAGTGAGTGTATAAATCAGCAGCAAAAAGTAATTCTTGAAAAAATCTGCACAGTAATTTTATAAAATCTAAACATGTTAATAAAAACAAATTACTATTATTACTCCTATAATCAGGCAATCATACATTTCACCATTTTATATTTATATATTAATGTCAAGAATTCAGAAGTGTATATATTTAAATAGCCTACACTACACAGAAATATGTGTATAATTCGCATCGCGGGTGCAGAATGATGTGCTCAAAGCAACATGGAGTCACAGTATGCTGCACAAGTGCGCATTTAAAAGTTCACGGCACAAAGCGAAGAAATGTCGAGCGCACAAATCCTAGTGTCTATCTGTCCAGCAGTTTATTGATCATTTGTTTCTTCACAGTTTTAAATTCCAGTTATTGTGCGTTTGATGCCGATTCATAGTCCTTGTGATGTGTGTGATCTAACAGGCACACGGTAGCGAGTCATTTAAAAACAGCAACAAACATAAAATACAAATACACAAAATAAAGTCATTTTATGCAAATCCACAGCCTTTTATCTACAGATCAAGCATTATAATATGAATATATCATATTGGAGAGAGTTTTACCGTGCATCCTGCTGTAACCGGAAGAGGCGCACGCGCTGTTTGAATACTGAATGGAGAATGATTGACAGCCGCAGAGGAGGGAAAACGAGTTTTCGTAAACTTTAATGATGTAAATAGACTTCTGTCCCTCACATTAAGCTATGGAATGGCTTCAGATGACTTTGTCACCCAAACTGACGTGAAAAAAGCGGGAGGCGCCGAAAAGCGCGCTGTTTGCATCCCTGTTTCTGAACGGCTGCTTTATTCTCAACGTTGTTATGTATGTGTGTTTATTTTGTTATTGAGAGGAAAGCCAAGCGTGCAGCACATTTTTACATCTTCATCTAAACGTCGCTCTCAGCAGTGTGTTCGGCGTCTGGATGTTCGTATATCACTGCAAACTAAGGTTTTCTAACCTCTTTTTACTTCTCAGCAAAAAAAAAGAAAAGAAAAAGAACTTCGCCGTGAGTAAATCGGGGCATTGAATCACGTTCAGACTCTTGTACGTTACCTGTGCACGAGACTCGCGAGTGCGAGCACGAGCAGTAAGTTACTGGCTGCAGTTCACTTAATGGCCACCAGTGTCGCTAATAACAAGAGTTTCTGAATTCTACATATAAACATCTACATATAGGCCTACTTAAACTTATTTCATTTAGTTGCCAAGGCAACATTTCTCATTTTTGGTTAGTTAAAGTTGAAGCATGAAATCACTAACTGGAATAAAAACTAAAACTAAAGAAAAAAAAAGAAAACTAAATACTAAATATAAATGAAATTATAATAAATTAAACCTAAATAGTAATGTTTACAAAAAGAATAAAAAAGCACGTAACAAAACGACAAAAAAAAAAAAAAAAAGAAAAAAAAAGAAATAAAACATGAAAACAAATATTATAGCATATAAATAATAGGCTTACTTAACACGTTTTTTCCCCAAACAGAACATCAAATGATTATTATTCAATTAAATCCTAAGCATCATTCTATTTTGTGGGCGAAATCCAGTAGTTTCGAGATAGGAGATTCATGTGAGGGCGAAAAATTTCCACACACAAATTTCGCTCATGTTCAAGTTGGTCACGAGAATTTGCCTCGCTGTCCATCACAAAACTGCTAGGTTCATTTGAAAGTGACTTGTGACCTGTGCTTTACATGCTACGCTGTTGACAAGTAGATCATAGACCCTTTTTTGCCCACGAGATTTCGTGACCGCACCTTAAGACTGACCGTATATCCTAAAAGCGTAATACGCCTTCAGGTCCCGCGGGGCCATTTCACTGAGCACTGAAAACATGTCCAGAAAGTCGTCCAAAGTCATGTTTCCTTCTCCATCCTCTGAGAAGACCTCAGCGATCCTCTGCCTGAATGGGTTATCCTGAATAAAAGATGACATTTTATTCTTAAATGTGTAGCCTACATGCAGTTCGTAACTACCCAGCCAACATGTCCATGTGAGCCCCACATGGGTTTTATCTGGGTTAGATGGGCATCATCTGGGCATCTCAGTTAAATTACCCATTATTGTTTATTTGAGGGTCCCATATGAGCCACATTTGGGCTTTATTATATTTAATTGATTACATTTTAAGTGGGCTATTCCATTTGTTTTATATGCACCGATATGAACATTTTGGCCGATCCTGATAATTCTTTATATCTGAGAGCCGATAACCGATATATTGGCCGATAAATCTAAATCCACATTTTTATATAATTTTTGAGAGCCTGAAGTCTCACCATTAAAAGCACACAATTATAATGTTCTCATTATAATATTATGTAGCTGATATGACAGCACATGTTGCACTTAACTGTATTTTCCTTTTTCAAAGTCATTTCAATCATATTATTTCAAGGAATTCAATGTTGAACAGTGCACATCTGAAATAATCCATTATTTATCGGCTTTAATATATCGGCCACATTTTCTTATCAAGCCGATAATATTAAAGGGATACTCCACTTTTTTTGGAAATAGGCTCATTTTACAACTCCCCCAGAGTTAAACAGTTGAGTTTTACCGTTTTCGAATCCATTCAGTTGATCTCCGGGTCTGGCGGTACCACTTTTAGCATAGCTTAGCATAGATCATTGAATCTGACAGGACCATTAGCATCTCTCTCAAAAAAATGACCAAAGAGTTTCGATATTTTTCCTATTTAAAACTTGACTCTTCTGTAGTTACATCGTGTACTAAGACCGACGGAAAATGAAAAGTTGTGATTTTCTAGGCTGATATGGCTAGGAACTATACTCTCATTCCTGTGTAATAATCAAGAAACTTTGCTGCCGCACCATGAGTCCAGCAGGCGTAATGATATGACGCAGCGCCTGAAAATAGGTCTAATAGGTTAGACAAACTTAGTCCCGGTCACGTTGGAAGTTACCGAGCTGGGGACTATTTTCAGGCGCTGCGTCATATCATTACAGCACATATGCAGCACAGTTTCTTGATTATTACGTGGTCCTTTGTTGTATTTATGCACTTTTATTTTGAAATATATTTTCTGCTACATTTGAGCAAGGAAGAAGAGAGGCGAGAACTCACTTGCAGCAAAGTTTATTAAAACCTAAAAGCAAAGTTAATCCAAACTGAGGCCTAAATCAGAACCATAAGCAGGAAAATGGAACAAAAAAGAAGAAACATAACAGTTTTACATACTAAGACTGAAACACGGAGTATAAATAACACAGGATAACAAGAGGGAAACGAGGAACACCTGAGACTGATTAATCATAAGGAAACAAACAGGTTTCTACAGAAACAAAGGCAAACAAGAATGGGGAAACATTGCAACAACGTGAACAGAAAATACACTTCAAAATAAAAATGCATAAATACAACAAAGGACCTAGAGACAGGGATAGTGACAAACTACTCCCCCACCCCCACCCACACCCACACCCACACACACACACACACACACACACACTTGAACACTATCAAGAGATATAAATTCTCTCAAGGTAAGAAGATATTTATAATTTGACTTTACATTAACCAAGTTTTACTGTCGCTTTTATATAATTGGATAATTTTGAAAGATTTTGGAACACACTAATTCGATTTCATGGAGCTCTCTAAAGCCGATGATCTGAATGACTGATGTCAAGCCCGATTCATTTCCGCGAACCGGTTCTTTCGGACTACGAAACCCGAAACTAAAGTTCGATTCAGTTCGATTAATGAATCAGCTCGACCGGTTACTTCATATTAATCGGGTTCAACCGGCTCAAAAGAACGATTCGCTCAAGAACCGAACATCACTCATTTTTATTCTTTCAAGAGGTTTTATCTTAAAGTTCAATATAAAAAATTATTTGACCCACTGGAATCTTTCAAGAAATGAATAAATGGGGCTTAATTTTCCCCCACTGTGGTCCAGTGTGATCACGAATATGAGCCCCATAAGGTTTTTGTGTGCAGCCCACCTCAGCCCCATTATTAGCACCACTTAGAGTCCACTATGGACCCATTATGTGTCCCTATGGGAAAATATACATGGGGCCATGGACAAATTTCTTTCTGCCCCATTTGGGGCTCACATGGAAATGTTGGCTGGGTAGAGCCTATTTATGTTTTGCTTGCATCCCAGTGACGGTGCTTACTTTTTTCCTCTTTCCTTCAAAAAAAAAAAACTCATACTATTCCATGTCACAGGGATTCATACGAAATCGACACCTCTGAAAATCTTAATTTTGATTAATACTTTACTAGTGGTATTTCACTGGGACAGTTAAAACAGTGTATCATATATATTGCATAAGTTCTGTTTCTGTGTCTCTCAACCAAATGCTGCAGGATTGTTTCCTCTTCACTAATACTTCACAAATTAAACTGAGCTGTCGGTTCTCTTGAGTTGCGAGGATCTGATAACGCTTAACCTCACCAAGACTGCGATCAATTAGTAGGAGTTTCATAATAGATGAGGAACACAGATGAGATGCGCTGTACCTTCAGCTCCGGCATGCTGCCAATGAGCTCGTACGGCAAACGCACGTCCGGTCCCGTGGTGTAGTCCAGCGGCACGAGCTGGGGAGCCAAATCACGGTATCGGTGAAACAGTCTGCGGAAAGACAGCATGCATGAAGACATTATATGGAAGTAGACCTGTATGACATCTTCATACTGTTTATGCATGGGCGCCACCGATTTAATAACTAAAAAATGCTGGATTGTTTCAACTTTGGGTCAAATATGGACTAACTCAGCCGTTGGGTTACATTTTTAACCCAACGTTTGGGTTTGTCCATATTTGACTCCCAGCAAACAACCCAGCATTTTTTGTAGTGCAGCTTAGAGGCTTTTTCAGTTTCAGCCACATTAAACACACAAGTATCTTTTTATGAAAACTGCGTATCTCACCTCAGAATTTCTTTTCTGGTGAAATAAGTGCAGTCCTTCAAAATGAAGCAAAAACATGCAATGATTTACAAAGCAGCATTCATGCTCATTTTTTATTGTTTGAGGGAAATCATAATGAGGTGCAAAGCCTTCATATTCATGAATATAGCTGATAACCATAACAGTTTGAATATCACTCTTATCTTTACCATTTTAACTTTAAAACTTGCTATAGACTATTTCACAAAAGTGCACTAATTTTTACAGTTTTCTAATGTAATTGCATTTTTAAGATGCAGGTGAGATATACACAGTTCAAAAGTTTGGGGTTAGTAAGATATTCAAAAAAATATACATAATTTAATGCTTTTTTGTTGCAAACTGATGTTTTTGACATTTGACAATGTAAAGACATTTATTAATGTTGCAAAATATTATATTTCAAATAAATGCTGTTCTTTTGAACTTTCTGTTCATCAAAGAATAAAAAAAGAAAAGAAAAGTACCACAGATTCAACACAAATATGAAGCAGCACATCTGTTTTCAACATTGATAATAATAATAAATGTTGATCCTGAGCAGCAAATCATCATATTAGAATGATTTCTGAAGGATCATGTGACACTGAAGACTGGAGTAATGATGATGCTGAAAATTCAGCTTTGTTTGATCACAGGAATAAATTACATTTTACAATACACTCACATAGACAATTTTAAAGTGTATCATTTTGATCAAATAAATGCAGCCTATTGTGAAAATAAGAGACTTTTGTCAAAAGCATTGAAGATTCGTACCGACCCCAAAGTTTTGAACGGTTGTGCAATATCCAAAATAACGATCTCAGATGGCCTGACCTGATATGCGTCCAGTTGCTGGGATGTGAAGATGGTCTGTTTGTTCCCCATCCTCGCAGTGCCATGGCAAACTCCCTGTGGTCTGCAGCGTATGCCAGCAGATATTTCAGATATGAAATACTGGCACAAAAGGCCTCGGTGAGACACGGCGGATCAGGTGTCGGCCTTCAGTTCTTTTATAATGGCAGTATTTCATCATTTAGCTGCCATGAATGGCGGTCTCTCTCTGACGTGAATGCGTGCTGTCGGTCAAACAGAGAGCGGGGTTAACAGCGTCAGATTACTGACTGATTCACACACAGCAAAAACTGCTAACCTGACATTGTTTTACCAAGGACCTTTTTTTTTTTTTTACTCTGTTTAAACCATAAAAAATAATTTTGCTGGTATAAATGCTGCATTTATTTGAGCAAAAATAAAGTAAAAACAGTAATATTGTGAAATAGT
The DNA here is from genome assembly GCF_951802725.1 of Rutilus rutilus. Taxonomy (NCBI): domain Eukaryota; kingdom Metazoa; phylum Chordata; class Actinopteri; order Cypriniformes; family Leuciscidae; genus Rutilus; species Rutilus rutilus. The sequence continues at coordinate 3,459,252 of NC_140214.1, forward strand.
ATTACAATGTCAAATAACATACTGCCTGTGTGTGTGTGTGTGTACTTAACTATATTTCGGGGACAAATTTGTACCCAGAAGTGACCAAAATCTCCAAAAAACCTTCCTTTAGGGACGTCCTCATTTGTAAATCTGGTATAAAAATAAAGTTATTAAAGGTTTTTTGAAAATGTAAAAATGCAGAAAGTTTTGTGTGATGGGTAGGTTTAGGGGTCGGGGTTAGTGTGTGTTTGTGTGACAGTTAAACAATAAATTCTATGCTAAGTTTATATTTTGTATTTCTATTTTTCTGGTGTTTTCTGAGTTAAATGTGACCCAGGCATTAGATGCGCCTCTTTCATCCAGGTTTCAGTAATTTTCCTGATAAAGTTTTGACTAGAGATCTCGTGAAAAGCAGCCTGGTGTATTGTGTTAATATGCATCTCAATTATGGCATTAAAAATGCAAGCATTCGTGCACTAGTTGACCATTGTGAGTTTAATTGGTTGGCACAGAAGCTGAACGGTATCAGTTGATCCTGTGGAAGCCCTGCAGCTGTTTTACTTCTTACCCCTTGGTTTTCTCTCTCTCTCTCTTTTACTTTCACTCTATAGGAGGCGATCCGCTCATACTCTACCTGTCACCTGTTGCTTTTGTTGGCCCTTTTCCTATATGATCCCATGGGAAGACACATGGACAGATCAGATATATAACAGAGCAAAGTTACTGCATGTTACATCAGAAAAATGTCATGCTTTGTTGATCTTCCTTTTAAAGGTGTTTGTATTTGCAATATATGGCACGAACCACAGAAATAAAACCTCATCCATAATTTTTTTACATTTCACAACATGCAATGTAAAAATTTCCATATTTTACAAGTGACCGACTCAAGCTCCTCCATATATAAAAATTTCATGTCTATTTACATATTTTACAACTTTATCCTTGCACAAAAGTCCAGTCCAGATTCACAGCATAAACACTGCTGGCAACCCAGCAAGCAAAATCCATAATTTCACCGTCTAGGTTAACTAGAGACCCGATATAGTTCGGCTATGAGTAACACACTTCTACCCAAAATAACCTTGAGTTTGGTTACATGTCGTTTTTGCCCAAATAACTTGCGAGATGTGTGATATTCCATCATGTAAGCAAAGTAAACCGTGATTACAAGGTGTTTGGTTTCATTTCTTCACTCATTTCATTTCTTTATCTAATTGATGACACGTCTATTCTCAGGCGATGGTTTACACGTCTATTACATTTTCACTGACAGCCCAAATTTGGCCTTGTTTTAGCCTAGACGTCAAGGCTGTGTTTGGACGACTATTAGACGTCTTTTAAGCGCAAAATTGCTAGCTGGGAATCCTCAACATCTCAGTGATTGGCAGGTTTGTTTCTCAGTTGAAAAATGTTCTGCTTTGTTGATCTTCCTTTTAAAGGTGTTTGTATTTTAAATATATGACAAGAATAAAAAGAATCCCTCGTCCATCATTTTTGTGTAAGAATTTATTTAGACTTTATAATAGTTCACAACATGCAATGTACAAATTTACATCTTTTACACGTGACTGACGCAATCTCCTCCATATATTAAAATTTCATGGCTATTTACATATTTTTACAATTTCAACCTGACACAAAAGTCCAGTTCAAACACTCCTCAACAGTTTTGACAGAAGAACGATGTTTCTCAGTGACAGCCGCAGCTTCCCGCCACCATGTCATCGTACTGCTTCAGCACCACGTTCTCGTCGTCGTCGAAGTACAGCAGGTTGATGCTGAAGAGTTTGTCCGGGACGCAGCAGGGCGTCTCGATGCCTCTGGTCAGTTTGAGGGCGTTGATGATGGACTGGACCGTGGCGTGGTTGGTCGGCCTCATGTTCTGACCCAGGGGAAACGGACAGGAGCCTTTGCAGTGGTAAGCGTTGTATCCGCGCGGAGACACGATCCACCCCGACCAGCCGATCTCCTCGAAGTCCACGTAGAGAGGCAGACGCTGACACGGCATCTTCTCTGCGCTGTCGTCAAAGTCTGCGGATCGAGCGCTTCGTCGGGCCGCCGCGGGGAGAGGGAGGCTGGGAAACGGGAGACTTGCTCCAACGGGAGAATCATCTGAACCTGAAGAGAAAGAGGAGTGCAGGTTAGAACCGTAGACGGAAAAAAAAAATATGGACGTAGTGTCCGTGATGTCACTCATTGGTTTCTGAAGAGCATTTTTGAAGGCAAAAGTGGGCGGAGCCGGCCGTCGCCATCTTGGCAACGCGTCACTCCCGGATAAACGAACAATGGTCAAAGAGGCGGATTAGCTGAGGTGACGTGACGCTAACAGATAGCAGACAAACGGCTAGAAGTGACATCAGCGGCAATCTACCTGTCACTCAAGTGGCCACGCCCTTAATTATGCAGAACTTTAAGGCTTAATATAATTTAAACGGATGAGTTATAAAAAAATTCACCCCCCTCACAGTCGTCACGAAGGACAAAATTAGCTATATAGACCAAAACCACTTTTTGTAACAGGCTGTAAACATATTTTTTCCTGCTGTAAAGTTGGGCAGTTTAACATGGGGGTCTATGGGATTGACTCTCTTTTGGAGCCTCTAGTGGCCAGTCGATGAATTGCAGTTTAAATCACTTCAGTGTTGGATTCAAGAGAGAGACAGGAAGGTTGACGTTTAGTTAGAACGAGCGTATAGGTGTCGCCGACCCCAAATATGATCATACTTGTGTGAGGAGCCCCTAACTTAAAAAATTTATATATTTTCAAATATATATATATATTTTGTTAACTAGTAATAGATTTTATCATGCATTTATTTTTTATACTATATTTTCCATATTAAAAATAATATTATAAATGTGTCAAATCATTTCTATTCAGTGTTATTTTCGCATCATTGAGATACACATTTTTTTATTAAAGTTAAAGTTTCAGCAATTTTGTTGGGTATTTTTATCATTTTTATTAGTTTTATTTTTTAAATATCTATAAAATGTTTATATAGACATTTAAAAAAAAAGTCTATATATGTTATATAGGTAAATATGTATGTGTATATATATATATATATATATATATAAAGGTTTTTTTATATTTTATTTCAGCTAATGTTTATTGTATTTCAAGTAATGTAAATATGTTTTAGTTTTAGTTTTTTAAGTATAATATGTTTTAAGTATAATAACGTTGTTTTTATTGCATTACATGCAACATGTTTTTATACTCTCTATAGTACTGTACTGTATTATTTTTAAGTATTATTTATTATTTATTTATTAAAACTATTTTTATTTTAATAAATTAATCAAGTTTATTTTATTATTTACTAAATATTTTATAATTGAATAATATACTATATTTAATTTACTATATCACTATATTTTTTTATTTGCTTGTTTTTTTTAACCATTTACTTGTTAATGGTTTTTTCTCCAAAACTTTTCCACAGACCCGCAAACTCCCAGGTTTGAATAAGCGCTAGTTTAAAGCAAGATGTCTTGAAATGTATTTATTTGAGTCTATCCAGTGCTGTTTTGGGTAGAGATCCTGTATACTGTACTCAGACTAAGAGGACAGTTGAGATAATAAAGAGATGCATATGTCCAACCTTTCGGAGTCTCGAGAGAAGCCGCCCGCCTGCCGTCGTCGGTGAACAGGACCAGCATGGGCTGTTTGCTGTGATGATGATGACGGTCTGATGCGAAACGCACGCTTTTCACGTCCATCTGAAGACCAGCCAGAGTCCTCACCGAGACCAGGACCCCCAGATTACTGCCCTCATCCGACGTCCAAGAGCGCACCTTCCAGATACAATCATTACATTGTTTAAATTAATACATTTATAGCTAACTGTGATTTTGCACATGTACATTTCTGAAATGCATCAGTTACCTCTGATAACATATCAGTATAAATTGTAATGTGGACTCATGCATTTTCTGTAAAGCTGCTTTGAAACGATGTGTATTGTGAAAAGCGCTATACAAATAAATGTGCATTGAATTGAATTGAATAAACAGAAATGTAGTTAGTCAATGTATTTGCACAAGCAACTCTGTGGGCCTGTTCTAAAACACATTCAGCTACCGGTCTGCATAGGCAGCTGCCTTTTAATTTAAACAAAACCTGAGATTACGTTTACATGCAACCTAATAATCCGTTAGTAATCGGATTGACGGCTCAAAAAAGCCTTCATGTAAACACATTAATCGATCCGATTGAAAGGGTCGGTTTATTCCTTTTCTAATCCGATCGAGACGACATGTAAACACTTGATCGGATTGAAAACCGAAACTGAAAGCACTGCGCGCGTGCAATGACGTGGAAATAGCGTAATGACGTATGACGCGCGGAACGAGCTGTTATTCCTGTTGAATAAAGTCTCATATAAATGAGTGTCCCGTCATTCTTAAATCCTCCTTTCACTGCGTCTGTGAAGTGGAGCCGGACAACGTCCCACCAGTCCTTGTTTCGGATTTTCATCCACAGACGACTGGTTTTGGGCAGTTTTACTGCGTGATAAATATAAACAGCAAGACACAACAGTTCATATGTCATAGTCTCAGAAATGGATAAATATTAAGTCTGCTGTTTAAAACAAATAAAGAACCAATGTAAGAATGGTTATTATGCGCAAACAGTGGGAAACTGTAGGCTATATTCGTGCATGTCAAAAAATATATTCCGATTATATTCCATATAAACGCACATCAACCCGATCACATGTTTGGCCGTTATGTTAAACACTACATTCAGATTCATCAGTCCGAATGAATTCAGTCTGAATATATTTGTCTACAAAACTAAACTTTTAAACAAATGCCTGAATCATGAGAAACATTCGGATCAAATACTCAATATTTTTGGTAATACTATTGAATTCCTATTTTAATTATGAAATGTGGAATTGCATAAGAGCATAAGTATAAGTGAAGTTGTATGTTTTAGTGTAAAGTTTAACTTTAGGCATGTACCAAAATAGTTTTGAGAATGGCTCATTAACCAATATTGCTCGGACGTCCGATTGAAACAATTGTGCGTGTAAATCGCTCATTTTCGTTCATAGCCTAGGCTACTTACGGCTTGGGTGATGGTGAAGACCTCCCAGCCGCTGGAATGGATGGGAACCAGTCTGGACGAGAGCAGCTTCTTCCCTTGCGAGACGTTCTTTTTACTGCTGTCGAGAACCTGATAGACACTGACCTGTAGAGAAACACCACTTCGATGATTAACCAGAAGAACTTACTTTTGCTGATTTCCTCGGGAGTGTAATATAGGAGCGTACCTGACAGAAGTGATGCCTGTTGAAGGCGAGAGACGCTTGAGGTCTGAGCTTGAACAGATGAAGCTCGGCCGTCAGGATCTTCTCACTCTTGGCCACCGTGGACATGTTGAAGAGAAACTCCACGTGATCACTGTGCACTACAGAGAGATGGACAGGGAATTCATGATGTGAAATGACACGTACTTTGTGCATTTTTACAGTGAGGCCTGTAACTATCATCACAAAAAACAACAACAACTCGATATTCAGGAAAGCGGCTGATCAATATTGGTTAATGAGCCATTCTCAAAACTTCACATCTAAATATTTTGGTACATGCCTAAAGTTAAACTTCACACTAAAACATACAACTACACTTATACTTTTAAAGATATGCTCTTATGCAATTCCTCATTTCATAATTAAAATAGGAATTTAACAGTATTACCATAATATTGAGTATTTGATCCGAATGTTTCTCATGATTCAGGCATTTGTTTAAAAGTTTAGTTTTGTAGACAAATATATTCAGTGCTGTGTAGATTAATTACAAATTGTAGTCGGTTACTAATTCCAAATTACATGAAAAATATTTCAGTTAGTAGGCTAACTTAATTCATTACGTTACACATTAAGGTAATAAAATCTGACTACTTTTAGATTACTTTTGACAACTTGTTTATCACATTGATTTGAATAGGATAATCTTGTACCATATTGATATAAAAATACATATAGAAAGAAAATATATTTCATTATTGTTATCAACAACATGAATAATGAATTCATAATTTAATGCCATTGTGAGAATAAGGTGTAGCCTAACCATTTAATCAATAAAAAATAACTAGTCTGATTACAAGTATTTTAAAATGTAACAAATCTAATTGCAAGTAATTTATTTTTGTATTACGTAATCCGGATTACATGTGATCAGTTACTATTATTGTTTTGTACAATTGCACTTGTACTTGAAAGTTGTTTCAACCCATGTTTGGGTCACATATGGACAAACCCAACGGTTGGATTAATTATTATTATCATTATTTTACATTTTTTAAATGTAAACGTTGATTTATTTATTTATTCATTAAACCCAGCGGTTGGTTTAATTTGTAAAAATTTTAAACCTAAAGGTTGGTAATTTTTGGTAATTGTTTAAATCCAACGGTTGGCTTCATTTCTTACATTTTTAAACCCAACGTTTGGGTTTGTCCATATGTGACCCAAACATGGGTTGAAACAACCCATCATTTTTAGAGAGAGCGCATTGTGAGAAGACGACAACTGCTCTCCAACACTTTTCCATCTCAAATGTTCTTTGTTATGTCCACTGCCCCACTTCAAATGAAAAAAAAAAAGAAATCAGAAAGTATCTTACGTTTATCGAAGAAGCTTCGGACCGTGTTTCCCTCCAGGAGCGAGGGGTCTTTGGTGACCCCGTCCACATCTGCGATGGTGTTGTACAGGTCCAGCATGTACTGGGGAGGCTGTTTGTGTCCCCGAACCAGTGCAGCAGGAGGATCCTCCATCCCAAACACCTCCAAAAGCCTCTTAATCGCCTCGGAACGCACTTCTTCAGACTCGTTCTGCACTGTAAAGTGGTTTTCCAGGTATTTGAGAGACGGTCTGCTGATGGCGAGTCCCACCATCACGGAGATCCAGATCACTGCAGGCAACATGATGATGAAATCCTCAGAGACGGTGTGTGGTTGGCTGGAACTGGACTAACTGAAGCTCCACCGGGGTGGCACCGGTTTATATGATGTTGGCCCAAAGTCTTCGGTCAACAGCCATAAAGAGCTGCTATTTAGTCGCAAATGTAAATCAACAATCAGTGAATGTAAAGCAAATCTAATGGCGGTGTTAACGAGGTGCGAACAGGACTGGTGGTCCTCGAGAGATCCTGGGAGGAAATTAGTGTTTATCAAATGTGCATTGCTGTAAATAAGCCCTCTATATTTAGGTTAAAGAAAAAGCTTACATCTATAGGTACGATATTTGAATGCACTACATTTCGCCCGTCTTGAAGAGTCTTTTGCGCGCGGTTTGCGCGCGGCGGGTGGTTAACTACCTTCAGAATGGATCCATTAACTGAGACAAAACGAGGATAATGGGATACAGGGAACGATTATTTCGAAAGCATGCGCCCTGTGTTTTCATGTTAATGGCACACACACCTGCTCAAACAGAGATTTGAGTCTGAGCAAATTAAAAATCACCTCATTTTAACACGCAGGACTGGATTTGCATAAATGAGCTCAATCCTCGTCGAGTTTGAATCAATAGATAGTTAATGTAATTGTGAGTGACTTCTCTGGGCGGTTTAGACTAGTTTAATTTCTCATCTGGTGTGTTTGTTTCATTAGGGCTCATTATAGTGTGTTTGAATCCCCTGATCCGTGTGGAGATTTATTAATATACTCATGGCTGGCAGGAGCTCTTCTCTATAGGAACTTTGATGTTGCTTTAAGATGAATGCATTTTTGCAATCAGTTATTTTAGTTTTTGAGTTGTTGTGACTCATTTTATTCACATAATCTTTTACGCTTCAAAATCAAAGAAGGCCAAGACTGAAGCATCAATATATGCTTCTTAAACCCTGATAGACTATATTAGGCTTCTGCAAATACTATCTATCTATCTATCTATCTATGTATCTATCTGCATATTCGTCTGTCTGTCTATCTATATTTAATCGTCTATCTATCTATCTATCTATCTATCTATCTATCTATCTATCTATCTATCTATCTATCTATCTATCTATCTATCTATATATGTATCTATCTGCATTTCGTCTGTCTGTCTATCTATATTTAATCGTCTATCTATCTATATATACACACATATCTATCTATCTATCTATGTCTATCTATCTATCTGTCTGTCTGTATATATACACACATATCTATCTATCTATGTCTATCTATCTATCTATGTCTATCTATCTATCTATCTATCTATCTATCTATCTATCTGCCTCTATCTATCTATCTATCTATCTATATGTCTGTCTATATATATGTCTATCTGTCTGCCTATTCATCCGTCTGTCTATCAATCTATATATCTGTCTGTTTACCTATCTATTCATATGTCTGTTTGTCTATCTATCTATCTATCTATCTATCTATCTGCCTGTATATATATGTCTATCTATCTATCTATCTATCTATCTATCTATCTATCTATCTATCTATCTATCTATCAATCAATCTATTTCTATCTATCTATCTGCCTGTATATATATATGTCTATCTATCTATCTATCTATCTATCTATCTATCTATCTATCTATCTATCTATCTATCTATATGTCTGTCTGTCTATATATATCTATCTATCTGCCTATTCATCCGTCTGTCTATCAATCTGTATATCTGTCTGTCTACCTATCTATTCATATGTCTATCTATCTATCTATCTATCTATCTATCTATCTATCTATCTATCTATCTATCTATGTCTGTCTGTCTGTCTGTCTGTCTGACTGACTGACTGTCTGTCTCTCTATCTATCTATGTCTGTCTGTCTGTCTGTCTGTCTATATATGTCTATCTATCTGCCTATTCATCCGTCTGTCTATCAATCTGTATATCTGTCTGTCTACATATCTATTCATATGTCTATCTATCTATCTATCTATCTATCTATCTATCTATCTATCTATCTATCTATCTATCTATCTATCTATCTATCTATCTGTATGTCTAGCTTTGAATTCCATCTCTATAAATATTTCGTTGGGATTACAGTATTTTGCATATGCGACGCCTCTTTGTCATTTGCATGTCTTGCTAATGCCTTAATTATTGGTTGATTTGTAACGTGATTTAAAGCTGAGACATGATTTGCATGTGTAACACTCTTTAGTGCATCTTGTCATGTAGTCCAAAGATGGTAGACTGAAAGATTTTCTAACATAGATTTTATTTACAAAATACTTTTTACATAATTTACATATATTACAGATATATCTGAACGGCATCATGCTTTTAAATTGCCCTTCATAAACGCACAACCCCAAACCTGACATCAGGGCCGTGCAAATGATCAAATTCGTGTAGTCGCTGAAGTCTTCCAGTGGGTGGCGATGTGTTTAAGACTGGCATAGACATGAAGTGATGGCCAGAACGGTGCGGATCTGTCCGTGTTGACTGAGGAAAGTGTGGCTCTCGTAGTCTTGAGGAACACAAGCGTTGCCCTGTCCTTCAGCCCACAGCAGACATTCCCCGAGATCCGAAGCACTCCTGCAGAAACACACAGTTCAGTTCAATTCACATTTATTTGTACAGCGCTTTTCACAATACACATCTTTCATCAGGTCCACATTACAAGTTAGAGTGATCTGTTATCAGAGGTAACTGTCTAAGTTACGTATTTCAGATATACAAAATCACAGTTCACTAAAAATGTATTAATTTAAACAATCCATAGTGAACATCTCCAAAACCCTCACTGCACTCAAATCATCAGTGTTATAAGTGCACTAAATAACCTTTCCATTGTATAAAAACTATTTTCACTCCTAAAATAAAGAGTAATACTTTTATCAAATCTGTTTAAAATGCTGTTCAGCTGCTGATTACATTAATTGCGCAGGACAAATACTTTTACTTCTGCATCCACACTGATATAGTCAGTATGAAATCCAAGACTAGTCAAACGTACAACCAATAAAAAAAAAGCAAACGTGATTGAGATGTAATATAGCTACACATCAAACATGACTTGCTAAATGTAAATCATATTTGTACAAGTTTTTGAAACTCTATCTTGTGTTGTCGAAATGTTCCACTAGTGTGTTTCCTCATCCAAGTTTTGAACAGAAGCACACATTATAATGACAAAAAGAATAATTTCTCACTAAAAACTTTTGTCAGTCAACCTATTTTTTACATTTGTTCATTAACGTTTGCAAAAACTGTTTAAAATTGTTCATGTTAATAGAAACCTCACACTAAACTTGAACTTATCTTTCATTTAGGACAGAAGCAATTACAACGGAAATATATATTCTACATCTATTAATCCTATTTACATTTATATTTTACACTACCGGTCAAAAGTTTGGAATATTTTTTTTTTCTTTTTTTTTTTTTAAAGTAAGTTTCTTATGTTCATTCAGGTTGCATTTATTTGATCAAATAAATTAGATGCATAATTAGATGCAGATCTGCATATTAGAATGATCTCTGAAGGATAATTTTACAATATATTCACATAGAAAACACTTATTTAAATTTTTAATAATATTTCACAATATTACTATTTATACTTTATTTTTGCTTAAATAAATGCAGCCTTAATGAACATAAGAAACTTCTTTCAAAAAACATTTAAAAAATGTGTGTGAGTGTGTGTGTGTTTCATCATGTCACCAAAACTACCCTGAAAATTTTAATTACCATGGTACTTTTGATAATACATTAGAAAACAAGGGCAATTTCACTTATACAACTAACTAAAATAGAAACTGTTGTATTTCTGCTTTGGTTTAAAGACTAAAAGAAGTGTCGATGTAAACTGTTGTGTTTTTGTGTGCACAGTAAAGGGTGTGTGTGTGTGTTTACTTGTACATCTATCTTTGTGAGGACTGGATTGCATTTTAGACCATTGGAGTGAGGACAAAGAGAGTAAAGTGAGGACATTTTGGTCGGTCGTCACTTTCTGAGAGCCTTTAAAGGCCTGTTTGAGGGTCAAGACTGTGTTTTAGAGATCAGGTTATAATGAGGTTAAGGGTCAGGGTTCGGGTTAGGCACCTAGTTTTAAATGGTTAGGGTATGGAGCTTGAGATTGCATTGTTTCAATGAATGTCCTCACAAAGATAGATGTACAAGAATGTGTGTGTGTGTGTGTGTGTGTGTGTGTCCTGATAAACCCTACATTATGGGGACAAACAAAGACGGCAGTATCTGAAATCATTGACCTTGTGGGGACATTTTTTGGTCCCCATGAGGAAAACAGCTTATAAATCATACAGAATGATTTTTTTGAAAATGTAAAAATGCAGAAAGTTTTGTGTGATGGGTAGATTTAGAGGTTGGGTTAGTGTTTGTGTTTGTGTGTGTGTGTGTGTGTGTGTGTGTGTGTGAGATGGGTAGGTTTAGGGGTCAGGTTAGTGTGTGTGTGTGTCTGTGAGATGGTTAGGTTAAGGGGTAAGGTTAGTGTGTGTGTGTGTGTGTGTGTGTGTGTGTGTGTGATGGGTAGGTTTAGGATTCAGGTTAGTGTGTGTGTGATGGGTAGGTTTAGGGGTCGGGTTAGTGTGTGTGTGTGTGTGTGAGTGTGTGTGTGTGTGTGTGTGATGGGTAGGTTTAGGGGTCGGGTTAGTGTGTGTGTGTGTGTGTGATGGGTAGGTTTAGAGGTTGGGTTAGAGTGTGTATGTGTGTGTGTGTGTGTGTGTGTGTGTGTGATGGGTAGGTTTAGAGGTCGGGTTAGTGTGTGTGTGTGTGTGTGTGTGTGTGTGTGATTGGTAGGTTTAGAAGTTGGGTTAGAGTGTGTGTGTGTGTGTGTGTGTGTGTGTGTGTGTGATGGGTAGGTTTAGAGGTTGGGTTAGAGTGTGTGTGTGTGTGTGTGTGTGTGTGTGATGGGTAGATTTAGAGGTCGGGTTAGTGTGTGTGTGTGTGTGTGTGTGTGTGTGTGATGGGTAGGTTTAGGGGTCGGGTTAGTGCAAGGTAAGAGAATATACAGTTTGTACAGTATAAAAATAATTATGTCTATGAAGAATCCCCATAAAACGTGTGTGTGTGTGTGTGTGTGTGTGTGTGATGGGTAGGTTTAGAGGTTGGGTTAGAGTGTGTGTGTGTGTGTGTGTGTGATGGGTAGGTTTAGAGGTTGGGTTAGAGTGTGTGTGTGTGTGTGTGTGTGTGTGTGTGTGTGTGTGTGTGTGTGTGTGTGTGTGTGTGTGTGTGTGTGTGTGTGTGTGTGTGTGTGTGATGGGTAGGTTTAGAGGTCGGGTTAGTGTGTGTGTGCGTGTGTGATGGGTAGGTTTAGGGGTCGGGTTAGTGTGTGTGTGTGTGTGTGATGGGTAGGTTTAGAGGTCGGGTTAGTGTGTGTGTGCGTGTGTGATGGGTAGGTTTAGGGGTCGGGTTAGTGTGTGTGTGTGTGTGTGTGATGGGTAGGTTTAGAGGTCGGGTTAGTGTGTGTGTGCGTGTGTGATGGGTAGGTTTAGGGGTCGGGTTAGTGTGTGTGTGTGTGTGTGTGATGGGTAGGTTTAGGGGTCGGGTTAGTGTGTGTGTGTGTGTGTGTGATGGGTAGGTT
>NC_140214.1:3479263-3584263 GCF_951802725.1 Rutilus rutilus
ATGATAAAGGCATTCAGAGAGCTCGGGGACCCTCCTCCACATAATGCATGTGAATTGAGGGAAAGTTTCAAAGAGAAAACAAGAGAAAGCAGAGATGAATGAAGCTCAGATGCTGTTGAGGCCCTCCGTCGCCCCGGCGTTGCTTCAACTAGAACAATGTGGCATTTCAATCGCAGGTGCAGAGGACAGAAATTAAAATTCAAACCAGAGATTTAACCAAGAAATAAGAAAAAAACAAACTGGACCAAGACGAGAGAGAAGCTGGATTCGGCACTTTAGCCTTATAATCTAGAAAGAAGTGAAGAACCTGGGTGTCATTTTGGACTGTGACTGGAGTTTTTAAGTCTCATATTAATCAAGTGACAAAAACTTGTTGAGAAATATTGCCAGGATTCGTCCTTTTTTATCTTTGGATGATGCTAAGAAACTCATTCATGCATCTTTTCTCATCTTGATGATTGTAATGCTATACTGCCTAGTTGTATAGCTAATGCAAAATGCAGCAGCCAGAGTACTAATGAAACTAAAAAGGAGAACGCATATTACAGAGGTTTTAATGAACATACATCGGTTGCCAGTTCAGCAAAGGTTATTTTATTGATTCATAAAACACTGGATAATCTCGCACCTTTATATATTACAGACTGTCTGTCGAGATACTTTCCACATCATAGTTTAAGATCCTCTAACACATGTTTTACTGTATAATGTGCAACAAAAAAACAAAGCAATCTGGTGGTACTTTTTTTAGCCACTTTGCTCCAAAAATGTGTTGTTTGTGAAAGAGGCTACTAACATTCATATTTTTAAAAGGTGCAGACATATCTTTTTAAAGTTGCTTATGAGTATAACAATATTGTGTAAAATTGTGTGTGTTTGTTTTTCTTTATTTTACCTTTATAATTGCTTTTGAGTATATATTTTTATACTGATATTGTGTTAAATTGTATTGCCAATCTCTGTGAACCTTTTATAGTTGTTTTCCAATATTTTAATATTAATATTGTGTGAAATTGTATTGCCAGTATTTGTTTTTATGCCCGTGAAGCGCTTTGATCTGCATTGCATGTATGTGAAATATACACATATTTTAAAAGCATGTTCCGATCCCGTGCTCCTTTAATATCCTACTATGTATTGCAAAAAAATCCATTAATAAAATGTAAAACTATGTTTTTTGATGTTTTCATACTGTACATGTGAAACAGAAAAAATATGTCTATCTGCCGTAAGTCCTCCTCTGTCGACAGAATGAACTGCAGCAGATCTGATGTCTGAGTCTTTGTCTCTTGTGACAGACAGACATAATTCAGACAGACAGACAGACAGACAGACAGACAGACAGACATCAGACAGACAGACATCAGACAGACAGACATCATTTTAGACAGACAGACAGACAGGTCCATCTGATGCCAGACGTCTGGTGCTGATGAGGATTGTGACTGTTTGTTTATCCTTCGGTCTGAAAGTGCTAAAGGACGATCTTAGAAACAATAGTCTCTAATAATTAGGTCACATTATGCAGTTATATGTAAGTAACCTCTCATTCATGTCATTCATGTGTGAGGAGAGTATTTGGAGAAATAGGCATTGCCTTGTTAATAAGTGTGCTATATATCATTAATACTTTTTATATTCATCTTTTACTTTTCACCCATGCAGAAAACCATAGAATCACCTAGAAACAACTTAGAACACCCTAGCAACCCTAGCAACCACTTAGCAACCATGCAGACCATGGCAACCACCTATAAACAACTTAGAACATTCTATCAACCATGTAACACTGTAGCGGCTGCATAGCAACGCCCTAGCAACCACCTATCAAATGTTTGATATGTTTTTATGGTCACACCATAAAAACACCTATAAACATCATAGAACACCCTTGCAACCACTTAGAACACACCATCAACTGCATAGAAACGCCCTAGCAACCACTAAGTGATAGTCACCACTCAGAACACATTAGCAACCGTGCAGAAATCCATGGCAACCACCTATAAACAACTTAGAACATTCTATCAACCATGCAACACTGTAGCAACTGCATAGCAACGCCCTAGCAACCACCTAACAATATTGTACCAATGGCTCAGAACATCTTGGCAACCACATAGCAGTTTAAAGGTGCAAAACCAGTTTAAAAAAAATGGAGCCAGACACACAAACCTAGATTCCACTTGCACGTGGAGCGAGTGACAGACAGCTGGACACTGTAATCCCACGGCTGGAGGGGTCAGAGGTGAGTCACCTGTCTGTAGGTGAGTGTGTGAGACAGGATTACACACACATGATCCAGCATTACGGAGAGGGAACGGCACTGATCGGAGCGAGTGGACCATGTCTGTCAGGACTCAAACAGCAGAACCATGGAAGATTCTAGTTCATTGAGATGAACTTTAAAGAATAATACTATAGTCTGGTGATCGGCAGACATATGATAAACAATATTGGGATCTCATGGACTTTTGGCAACCTGGAACTTTGCATGGACAGATGTTGTTAAACTGAAGACGCATTCGGACTGACACTGTGAGGAGAAACCAGAAGACGGAGAGGATGTTCTTAAATAAGAAGAGCGCCACTTTACCTCCCAAAAATGGGAAAAATGGGAAAGCAAAGATTCTGTGTGAGTTGTGAAACTATTTAAAATCCTGAATGGTCTTATCTGCAGATTTTGTTGATGTTATTGCTCAGATGTTGCTCTGGCAACTTTACAGTTCTCCTAAAACTCCTTAGTAGAAAAAAAGTGCATCTATATAAATCTGTATAGCATAAATCGGATCATTTGGACTTGGAAGCATTTGACGAGAAATTTTGAGAAAGTTGATACTTAAAAGCACAGATTATCTGAATAGTTTTACTTGGGTTTTTAGCATGAAGAGGGAACGTGTTATTGCTCTTTCATAGCTCAGGAAACTTGATGGTGTTCTCAGATGTTCTCCTAAGATTCCTTAGTAGAAATTAAAATGAAAAGACATGCAAAAGACAGTTTACATCTATATAAATGTGTATACTATAACTCAGATCATTTGCACTTGGAAGCATTTGACGAGAAATGTTGAGATCTCCCCACAGGCTCTCCAAATCTGGATATATTTTCTCCTAGACAAAAATTATGAGATTAAATGAAGACGTCTGCTGAAGTCCCCTTCATTTTAGATGTTTCTCTTGAGATAAAGAAGCCCTAACAAGATTCAGAAGAGATCTTAAAAACACTCATTTCTTATTTAGTTCTCCAAAGAACTGACGACTATTGTCTTTTTATTTCTCATATGCAATTTTAGGAGAAACATCTGAGATATAGATGCTACTTAAATGTCCTCTCCTACTGGGGAAAATAACAGAGGACAGATTATGTGTGAGTTTGAAAACAACTTTAAATCCTAAATGGTTTTATTTGGGTTTTTAGGACAAAGAGGAATATGTTATTGCTCACAGGTTGCTCTTTTATAGCTTGGGAAACCTCATGGCGTTCTCAGATGTTCTAAGGTTCTTTAGTATAGATAAAAATACATGCAAAAGACAAGTTATATTGTATCTATGAATCAAATGTGTATAGCATAGCTCATTTGATGAGAAATGCTGGAGTTAATATTGAGATCTCCACATAGGCAAGAAAATCTTACATTAGATATGTGGATTTTTTTCACCTCATGAGATTAAATGGAGACGTTTGCTGAAGTCCTCTTCATCTCAGGTGTTTCTCTTGAGAAAAAGATCTCAAAAACATCTCAAACTGTGCTCAGATCTCATTACGAACTCACACGTTTCTTATAAAGTTCTCTTAAGAACTGGATCTGTTTTTATCTCTCACAAGGAATTTTATGGAAAGCATCAAAGGAAAAGTTGATACTTAAATGAAACATAAATGAGAACTGGAAAGTCTCCCTTAAAATATGGCGATTCTGAGCACATTTTGAGATCTCTTCTGAAATGTGAGATTACTTGGATCTTCTTCTCAAGAGAAGCATCTGAAGAAGAAGGCGACTACTACATCAAAATTGCATTGATTTCCATAAGAAACACCTGAGATATTAAAGAGCACTGCAAAAAAAGATTTTCTAACAGTCCAAATATCAAAAAATTCTTAAATCAAGAAGCATTTACTTTATGAGTAACATGACATAAGATATTATGTCTTGTTTTGTGGGGGAAAAAAAATCAAAATGAAGTGAGTTTTTGCTTAAAACAAGAAAAATTATCTTCCAATGAGGTCAGAAAAAAAAAACTTGTTTCCGTTTGAATTAAGATTATTTCTCTTACCCCATTGGCAGATAATTTAGCTTGTTTTATGCAAAACCTCACTTCATTTAGATTTTTACCCTCAGAAAACAAGACATAATGGCATTTTACTTACTAGTAAATCTTGATTTAAGAATTTTTTGATATTTGGACTGGAAACAAGACAAAAATCCTGAGTAAGAAAAGCATTTTATGCAGTGATATGTCTTTCTCCGTACAGGGCAGGTGGCCAAGCAGACGATGCCGTCCCACCACAAAGAGCTCGTGCCTCAGCTGGCCTGGATGGAGGTCGGACAAACGACGGAGAAGAAGAAGAAGACAAGAGGTCAAGCACTGGGCAGAAAGCCTGCATCCGTGAGCCCAGAGGTCATCGTGAAGCAGACGCTCTTCGAGAGAGCCGTCTATGACCTCGGACACAAGGAGAAGCTCGTGGATGACCTAACCTTCGGCAGACGGATCGGCTTCTACGAGCTGCGTGGGGAAATAGGCAGCGGAAACTTCTCCCAGGTCAAACTCGGCATTCACCACCTGACCAAAGGTGAGAGACGCTTTCTGAGGAGAATATGTTCGGTTCGAAATGCATACAAAACTTTCCCCTTAAACCTTCTTGTGTTGTGGATGATGAATGACCATGTGTTCAGCACGTGCGGGTAAATCTAGGTTAATCCAAAAGATTATAATTAATCTCTTACAGGATGTGTTCATTTCTATAAACCCCAAGACACCCACTTTAATGTCTTTTAATAAGTGTCGACATGTGAATGTCACGTGTTCAGGAACAAACGAGGTCAGCAGGTGAAAGGGCAGTCGGATAATTGCATTACGTCATTTTTTGTGCCCAGATCTATTCATTTATTTAAAGGGTCTATATGTAGAATTCAGAAACTCTTGTTATTAGCGTCACCGGTGGCCGTTAAGTGACAGATGAGCTACTTAAAATTACACTGTTATGATAGTTTGATTATGAAGTATATTTGAGACTACAGACTCTGACTATGTGAGACTATAGTTTGAATGAATCCATTTTCTTAGCATGACACATTGACATTACAGTACAGACTGATAGACATAGTGTCTTTTTTTATTTTCGCTACAAGCTGTTCACACATTGCCAATAAAAAGTGGTTAATACATGAAAATTCTTACATATAGTCCATTTAAAAAGTACAAATATTAAAAACACCTCTTCTATGATGAAAGTTTAAAGTTTCTTAATTAAAATATATAGTATATTAGTTAACTTTTTAAGGTGTTAGAAGTAAAATATATTTTTTAAATAAATGTTTAAATTGAAGTCTGAATTGAATTTTCATGAACAACCTGCTTATTGTTAGATTTATTATTATTATTATTATTATTATAATGATTGAAATGTGTATTCAAGATTTAATGAAAATATATTACTACTTTTTACTTGTTTATACCAATTTACATTTTTACAGTCATTAAATCAAGACTAATGTTAAAAACGGCAAAAATGGACGAAACATGTTTGACCGCGCACATGACCTTATATATGCAAAACTTTTTTTTTGCCTTATTGATGCTGCTTTATAGCTGAATTGAACTTTACACAGTTATTGAACGCAACTGAATCAACTCTGAACTGATTACAGCTGAACAATGACACGATTGTCTATTTTACAGATGTATTCCTGTAAAGCTCCTTTGAAACAATCTGTATTGTATAAAGCACTCTAGAAATACGTTTGACTTGATGTGACACTGGCGGTGCATTTTCTCCCCATACTCTCTTTTATTCCTCTCTCTCAGAAAGGGTTGCTGTTAAGATCCTGGATAAGCTGCGTCTGGACAAGTGCTCGCAGAGTTTGTTCCCGTCTGAGATCCTCAGCATGGAGAGACTCTCGCACCCCAACATCGTGCGTCTGTACGAGGTGGTGGAGACGTTTCGCAGGCTTCATCTGGTGATGGAGTACGCACCTGGAGGAGAACTGTTCTCCAGGATCGCCACCGGAGGACGCCTGTCTGATCTGGAGAGTAAACTGGTCTTCTCTCAGATACTGTCTGCTGTGAAACACATGGTGAGAGCACACGTGCTGCTGACCGCCTCAGTGTTCAACCTTTATATTTTGCGATTAAACGTTTAAGAGGCTAAACTTGATTTATGTGAACTAACTTTATTTTTTTTAGCTATACACAGCCGCAGTCTAGGGCTGTCTGTATTCTACTATAAATGTGCAGCCCTACAAACAAGCAGCTATTTCCGTCATGGAATAAAAACATTTAAAAGATAATTGCGTAAAAAAAATTCTCGCAATTGCAAGTTATTATATCTTATGCATATATTATGCATGTTTATATCTCGCCGTTCTGACTTCTTTTCTTGCAATTGAGAGTTTATATTTTGTAATTCTGACTTTTTTTCTCGCAATTCTGACTTTTTCTCTCGCAATTGCGAGTTTATATCTTGCAATAATTACTTATTTCCCCACAATTATGTTTTTTTCTCCAGAATTATGACTTTTTTCTCGCAATTATGACTTTTTTTTGTAATTGCAAGTTTGTCTCGCAATTATGACTTTTTTTCTCGCAATTGCAAGTTTATATCTTGCAATTTGGACTTTTTTTCTCGTAATTCTGACTTCTCGCAATTGCAAGTATATATCTCACAATTCAGACTTTTTTTCTCGCAATTCTGACTTTTTTTTCCTCGGAATTCAGAATTTAAAACAGGCAATTGCAAATTTAGGCTATATCACGCAATCATGACTTCATAACTAGCAATTGCAAGTTTATATCACACAATTATGAGAAAAAAGGTCAGAATTGCGAGATAAAAAGTCGCAATTACCTTTTTTTTTTTTTATTCATTGGCGGAAACAAGCTACCATAAGCATCAAACCTGGAGCTTTTTTTTATTGTATTTAAATTTTTATTACACCCCCAATCCCAATTCACAAATATGTGAATCCAAAGATATAAATAACATTAGAGAGACCAAATATAAAAGCAGGCTATGTGAAAACCGCATAACTGATCCAGCAGTTTTTTTTTTTTTTCATCTTCAGCATGACAACAACATCATCCACCGCGACCTGAAGGCTGAAAATATCTTCTACACCACCACATATTGCATCAAGATTGGCGACTTTGGTTTCAGTGCTGAATGCAAACCCACCGATATTCTCACCACCTTCTGCGGCTCTCCGCCCTACGCGGCCCCTGAACTCTTTCGGGACAGGGGTTACATCGGACCTCTGGTGGACATTTGGGCTCTGGGAATCCTGCTGTACTTCATGGTGACGGCCACGTTCCCCTTTAACGGCTCCAGCCTGAGAAGACTGCGCTTCAGTATCCTCAGGGGTTCCTACACCATTCCCGATTACGTCCCTGAGGTCTGCCAGCGTGTTATTAAGGGAGCGCTGAGGCTCGTTCCCGCAGATCGCATTTCCCTGTCGCAGATCATGTCCAGCGCTTGGCTAAGGGGAGTTGAGTATCCACAAGCATACCCACCTGCTTTTCCCACTCCTGCGCACCTGGCCGACCCGTCACGAACACTTTCCAGTGATGAACGGTCGGTCAAGCTCACGCTAGAGGAGCTGGGCATCACCGAAACTCACCTGAGGAACAACGTGGTGTTGGACTGCCGTAGCCCGCTGACAGGGATTTACCGGATACTTCTGCACCGAAACCAGAGGAGTGGATCCGGAGAATCCACGGGATTCACAACTCTCTGTCACTCCAACACACGCCTCGGCAGGAGATGCTGGTCTCACCCTACAACCATCCACAGGAAAGAAGAGCAGTCCGAATTCTGTGCCATCCTGTAGACAACATGAAGATACAAACAGAGAAAGATGATTGATTAGTTAGGTCTGTTTTTGTTGTTGTTGAACATTTTAAAGTCTTAATGAGCTATTTGATGTGTTTAAGTGTTCATTAATTGCAAGCCAAGCTAAATGTATAGGCCTATATTTTTTAATTAGTGCTGCGCAACGATTAATCGCATCCAAAATAAAAGATTGTGTATATACATAATAAATGTGTGTGTATAATTATTTTGTAGGCTATATATAAATACAAACACATGCATGTATAAATTTAAGATGAATTTAAATGTGTTACTTATATATCAAATATTTATATATAATATAAATGATGTATTACAGTAGCCTATATACATGCAAATATTTCTTAAATATATACATGCATGTGTGTTTATTTATATATACAATATAATTATACACAGTACACACACACATATATTATGTAAACACAAATTTTTATTTTGGATGCGATTAATCGTTGCCCAGCACTAATTCTAATATGTGTTGGGGTATAATAATAATAACAGACGGTTGAGTTTTACAGTGTATAATTTTATACTTTTTCAATCAGCATTTATCATTTACTGTAAAAATTGTATTACTTGATTAATAAATATGCTTCTATGTTCCATAAGTATTCATCTTATGGAATATTTAATTTTTTTTAAAAGGGGAAAATGTATGCGTTAATTGGACACACAATTTGAGTCGTATTAATGCATTGCTTAGTTTTTTTATAACATCAAATAATATGAAAATATTTCTGTATCTATATTAAAAAATAATAATATTCAAGACGAAACATTAGCTTTAATTTTCCATGTTTTGTTTTCATTAAAGGAGAACTCTGGTCAATTTTAACATTGAGCTCATTTTTTTGTACATTTGGAGAGCTGTCAGTACAGAGAACAACGACAAAAATCGGTGTTGCCTACACCGTGTTATCCTCTTTTTAAAATTTGCACCCTGTTGACTTCAATGGGGCAAGTTTTAAACCTGCTTTTAGCCTCTTAACATCCTTGATGTGTCATTACAAGTGCACAGGTCATGTGAGTGATTCCTTCTGAGTGAACGCGGGTGAATCTGACTGCAGTAGATGTGAAAGAAATATATAAAAAATGATGTTTATTCAGCCAGCGCTCATACCTGTATTTACATCCTGTTTTCGGTCGAAGTCCACAGTAATCGATTGTCGAGTTCACGCGCATAGGTTTAGTACCTATGATCACGCGCGTGAACTCGACAATCGACTACTGTAAAATGTCCAAAAACTAAAACATTTTAAATAAATCAAAATGAATTAAACATATCAAGAAATGTTTTAAACAAACTAAAAAAGTGCATAGCAAAATGACTTTTTTTTTACAAAAATATTAAAATTAAAATGCAATTCAAAATATTATTTAAATACTATAATTGTATATAAATATTTCTAAAATAACTCTATTAGTAATAAAATGTTTTAAAATTTTGTAAATTTAGCAAAGCTGGTTAAAACAGGAAGAGTTAATAGTCTTCTATTGGCCTGATTAACCAAGCTAATATGTAAGGCTTATTCAATTAATTTTGATGGAATTTTACCATAGAATTGAAAATCTTAAAAAGGCCTGAATTTTTAAGTGCATATAGGAAAGAAAAAAGCATGTATAGTCTACAAAAATACACATATATAAGAAAAGCAAATTAAACATCACATCTTTAAATAAACTTTTATAAAGCCTCAAAAATCTAGCATTTTTGTTTTATAAGTTTGAGGGATGAAATTAGGGAGTTGAATTTAAGAAGAAAAGTCGGAAGACATATGGAAGCAGTATCACTATTCTTCGAGATCATTTATGACTGATGACCAGCAGAGGGAGACCGAGACTTTCTGATGTCATGAACTGATGTGCAGTCCATCTGTAATCATTTCATTATGTATTCGAACAGTTTTTTATTTTTTTATTATTAGTTTTTTTTTTTTAATACATATGAATTATCATTGTCAAAATAATAAACATAGTAATGGTCTGATCAGATCGTGATATTATATTTTTAAAAGGTTTTAAACATTTCATGAGTCAAATGTGCTCCTAGATTGCACAGATATTGCTATTTTAAGAACGTTTTGCTAACGTTACCATTAAGCTAAGGAAATGTTATTCCCTGATCATTCAGTTTTTAAAATGTTTTAATAACGATTTTCTTGGTTATGTGAACGATAATGGAACATTCCATTTTATAACTGTGCAAGCATTATGGGAATGTTACTTTTGAATGTTCTCTGAACGTTCTGAAACTAGAAACATTTAAAAAATGTTAGATGAACGTCCAACTACTAGAACGTTTCAGAAAAAAAAGAAAAAAAAAACGTTCCATGAATGACGTATACAACTTATTTTGAGAACATTTTTAAAGACCTGATAACTTTGAGCATGAATGTTAGGCTACTGGAAGAACAGTTGTTCATAACTTTGAGAGAACGTTAATCAAAGTTCTGAGAATGTTCCTTGTTAGCTGGGTTTAATTATTGTGCCTTCAGAAAAGTAACAGGACTGTTTCTAGTTTAATAAAATATTACAAGCCTTGTATTCAATGTCAAGGCACTTTGTGTTTATTAAAATAAGAATTTAATGCTGACATGCTTTTTAAAATCATTGTAGGCTAACAGATGGACGTTTATGCTCCCCTACTGACAAGTAATAAAAAAGAGGTGACAAAATGTTGCTTTTATTTCCATTTATTTATTTATCATCAAAATGTGCATTTTCCTTATACAGAAAATTATTCAGGTAGGCCTAAAGCACCCTTTTGATGAACGAAAGAAAGAAAAAAAACAACATTATAAAACATAGCTGCGAGCGGCAATTAACGGGGTTCAAGCGGTTTAAAGCCTTTATAAGCACTTTTAAAAGTATTATGTTTCATGTAGCAAACCTGTAACCACCTAGATAGATCAGAGATGGAAAAAACATTTACAGCCAAAACAGGCATTTTACTGAGGAAATATAGGCCTATATTTTAAAGCTTTTTAACAGTTATTGGGGTTGAGCCAAAAATCTAGGAATAGTTCATGTAACTTAAGTAGGCCTAGGTAAAAAAAAAAAAAAAAACTCCAATATTTAACGAGCCGGTTTAACGATCAATCCAATTGATTGACGACGCCGGTCCTAGAGGCAATGTTGCTCAGAATGAGGAGTTCTACCATATGATTATGAATGTTTTGGGCGTGAGTCAAACAGGCCTAGCGAGTTTCGTTCCGATAACCTTGTCGACAGCTACTCGAAATTCATTGGCCGATGGCGGCAGTGTTTTTAGAGATACGCGAATGTCCTATAGACAATCGCGGCACCTTGGACAAAAACACAGCAAGCCAGTTTTCAAGTCAATCGGACACGCCCACGGGTCGTTGAACGTCTGATGCATGTGGCACACTTTTCTGGAAACACTTAAGGAGTTTCGAAGTCGCGATCTGATTGGTTGAATTCTACAGGATGTCCGGGAGACGTGTGTGTTGCGTTCTTTATTAACAAATGCCATGATGCCAGACTCCCTCGTGAAAGAAGAAAGCCGTTGTGTTTTACAACTGTAACAACGACCGCTTACCAGGATCAACTAAACGCTGGATTTTCAAAAGTATGTGAAGTTCGTGGCTCCATTGTTGCAGTGAACTTGCACATCTTTCTTGAATGAATAATTTATTAGATGCATGCTGGTGTGTTATTGTAGGGACATCAACATTATATTGTCACGGCCCTAAACATGACGTGGAACAAAACGAACTGTGATTGGTTGCGTTACATGTCAGTCAAACGGTCCTTGGCCAAGAAAAGCTGCGATAGAGTCCAGACCTTCTTCCATCAGTCTGAATGTCTGGCTACGCGAGACTACGTAGCTATAGCCGTTTTCGTGTTTTCCCCCCCTATTTTATAGCGCCACCAAGTGGCCAATCGCCGTGTCCTTTTTCATGCTACCATAGACTGAGTCCGTACATAAGTGTATCGAGTTTGGTGAAATCTCATTCCGTTCAAGAGGGATAACCGTTTTAGTAAAAGTGGCCTTTGGCGTCCCGTTGCGGACTTGAATAAAAATTTCGTTTAACCTAGTCAGTTCCGATTGGGCGAAAAACCTAGGACTAGTTCGCTAAAGTAGGTTTTTCTATTTAAAAAAATATATATGTTTTGCTCTTTTGCAAAGAATGGTTTTGGAGTTATGATCCTTTAAGTACTTTTGATCGCTGTAGCGCCACCATCAGGCCGATTGGGGCGAGATTTGGTGGCGTTGTAGACGGTGTGAGTACTACTATCCCTCAAAGTTTCAAGTCTCTACGACTTATGTTTTGGTCTGCCTGCACTTTTAGGGGAGAATGCTGATTAAAATCAGCGCTACACGCTTGAACCCCTAAATACAGTTTTAAAAGTGATATTGATAGCATAGTAAGCGAAAATTACATTCTTATTCATTTTTGAACTCATTTTACACATGTGTTTGAGGGGCATAAATGGCACTTGAATGACCTGTCAGGCACAATTTATGGATTTTAATAGTTCCACTGTTGACAAAACAGATTCACTGTGATTGCCATCATTAACATGAAACGCTGAGATGAAGCATTTAATGTCATTCTATCAAGACTTTCACACCCGCGTCTAATTAATCATAATTCAGCTGAAATCTGTGCCAAATTCTTTTCATTTTGATTCACTGTAATTTTATGAATTCTAAGGCCCAGGGAAGTATGAAAACACATGAGTCACGCACCCTCTCTACTGTTTGATGAGTGAGCCCTGCAGTGATACTGTACCAAAACACATCCAGATCTGATCTGCATCTTGACATTTACCTGCTTAATTTATTGAGCAGCGAGAGATCGAGACATGCAGATCTTCTACAGAAACAGCATGTTCCTTGCTGTGTGTTTAAACATGCCAAAAGCTCTGATAATACTTCTTTATCAGAACATATTCAAGGGAAATTTAGGGAGATAATGGAGACTTATAGGGATAGTTTACCCAAAAAAAGAAAATTGACTCACACTCAAGTTGTTCCAAACTATGGGTAACCAATCTTTTTGGTTGCATGTTAACTGTTGGTAACATTGATAATCATAAAAAAAATGTCATCATATTAGAATGATTTTGAAGGATCATGTGACACTGAAGACTGGAGTAATGATGCTGAAAATTCAGCTTTGATCACAGGAATAAATTACATTTTAACACAACAGAACAAAAATAATGTGTATTATACATGGCACAGCCCCCTTCATAAATCCTCTCATGCTCCTCGGGGATGCCATCAGATGTGTTCATTGTCATATGTCAAAAATTATTGTTAATGGAGTCAATTATTATATTTCTGCTGCAAAACTGATTCATTATGACATGTGAACATATATGAAATTAAAGGATTTTCATATTTATCAGAGACAGAGAGGATTATAGGTCTTGTCTTAAGCTTAACAACCAATTCCCCAGAGCAACTGCTTTTATCATGTTTTAGCCGGCACACATTTTTGGCAAGGAGATTGTAATTGCAAGTCTTGGAGTTCCCCGGATACTTTAATAAATGTAAAACACAGCAAATGGGGATATTTTCGCTAAAGGATGAAACAAGGTCTATAAACGTCATTTGAATTAATCGTAGAGTCAGGGTCTGCGTTTTACTTTCTTTTTTGTAGTAATTTTATTCTTTCTATTTGCATATGATGCTCTGAGTTTCCATTTCATGGAAAATGAATATCTAGTCCTTTCCGATAACAAAACAAGCATATCACTAAATACATAATCGAAACAGAATCTTACAAAACTCATCTATGACTCCACTCTAAGAGGCCACCCCTAATTTGATGCATCAAAAAATGTATTCATTGTGTGTTTACTGGACCTCATAAGAAGTAATTTGCTATTGCAAACATGATGAATTTTAGAGCATAGTGTTCAACACCAATGTCTTCGATTCCCTAGGAATGCATGAACTGATAATATGAATATTTTGATCAATTACATTTATGCATTTGGCAAATGCTTTTATCCAACGCAACTTCCATTGCATTCAAGGTTTATGTTTTATCAGTTCATGCATTCCCTGGGAATCAAACCCATGACCCATTTGAGCTACAGAAATGCTGCATATGCATATGCATTTTTTATTTTTTTGCCTGTATTTAATCAGGAGAGAATCATTACAAATCTCTTTTACAGCAGTGCGTAGCCGGCCCGGATATACAAATACACACATAACAAACAACAACATACTGTACAATAAAA
This sequence comes from Rutilus rutilus, assembly GCF_951802725.1. Taxonomy (NCBI): domain Eukaryota; kingdom Metazoa; phylum Chordata; class Actinopteri; order Cypriniformes; family Leuciscidae; genus Rutilus; species Rutilus rutilus. The sequence goes on from NC_140214.1 coordinate 3,493,551, forward strand.
TATCAATAAAAACACAGCCTTAGAAGCATTTGCAATTCACTAAATCTTTCTTCAATCTTTAGTGCATGCATAAGTGTTTTAATATTACTAAAAGACACCAAATGATTAAGCCTCCTCAATTTCATTTGAGAGTTCCAGTGCGAAGGGTCAGCTATAAGGCATTTTTACCTAATTTAGTTCTAGCAGGAGGTACATAGAGATGATAATATGATTGTAAACGCAATAAATAGTTACCAAATGCTTTTTGTTGGATCGAACAACAGAGATAAGGTGGTAAAGTGCATACATTTATATTGCTTAGTATATCACTAAGTACCAATACATTTTCCTTCGAACAGCAGGAGAAGACCAAGCAACTCCATTACTGTATATATTGCACAATGATGTGTTGAGAATTTACAATCCGTCATTTATCTTAAGGCACCAGAGCATCCTGGGAGGCAAGAAGATAAGAGGGATAGAATTGTCTGAAGAGGTTCTAGAATTCAATAACCACATAAATGGTGTTTTCTCGTCATATAAAACCTTGCTTAATATCAAAAACAGATTGTTAATCACCCAGAGCTTGTTTTTTTTTTTTTTTTTTTTTGTAGGAGCAGAGCAATAGATGACAGTTTCGGCAGCATAAAAAGTGAAACCTTGCATTTTCAATGTTAACATCAAGACAATTTATATATTTAGTAAATAATAATGGCCCCAGTACAGATCCTTGGGGGACTCCCTTAACCACTTTCATTGAGTCTGAATTGATACCTTCCACCTGGACACACTGAGTTCTTCCCTTTCAATAAGAATTAAACCACAATGTTTCTTGTGTGCAATATAAGTTGCTTTGGATAAAAGCGTCTGCCAAATGCATTAATGTAAATTAAAGTTTCGTGTAAGACCTATAAATATGTGTTCCTCATAGTTGGCATGAGGTAAAGTCGGGTAAAGTCCTGCATGTTAAAGCCGGGCTCCAACATGTTCGGAACTGAGTCACATTAAATAAAATCTCTTTGAAGAGGAAATCTAATCCCTCTAAGATATGCATGCATTCCCAAAACCACCAATAGCAACAATAACAGTTGTCTCGGATTAAAAAACAATGGAAACACATTAAACACAACGAGCTGTGGTTCCTTAGGCAAAATGAGCATTGAATGATGTTTTTGCATTTGTGACCTAAATATTTAACCTGACCCACATATTTGGACACATGTTTGCTTTCCTAATATTCTGCATTATTAGCTCTGAAAGGATATTGTTGCACACCTGAATTGGTTTTTATGCATTAATCCCTGATGATAAAGTTCCCTGAGGCCCCGAATACCTGCAGGGTTGGGCAGAATATACTCAAAGGAAGATGTCGAATAATAAACACTCTCTCTCTCTCAAAGTATGCATGCAGTGATATTAGACACACACTTTTCAAAAGGCCTTTAGTATTATTATTGTATATATTTCATTGTAAAAATCAATGTTTTTGGCTGGCAAAAGGTTGGTTTACACCTAAAAAGGACAGAACTTAGTGTTCATGTTCTGCACAAAATGGACATCTGTGAAAGTAAAGATGAATTGCAGTTCGATTTGTCGAAAATTGATTAAAAAAATTTGCGAACAGGACTACGCTTGTTGCAATTAATGTTTTAACTCACAAAAAAAGGGGGAGACATTTGTTCGTATAAATTGAACTAATAGTAGTATGTTGTTAAGTGATAGTTCACCCAAAAATGAATATTCTGTCACAGTACTCACCCTCCAGTTGTTCCAAACCTGTATAAATTATTTGTTCTGTTGAACAAAAAGGAAGATATTTTGAAGAATGTTTGTAACCAAATAGTCGTGGGGCAACATTGGCATGCATAGTATTTTTTCCCCCATATTTGCCCCACAACTGTTTGTTCGAACACACCAATAGATTCACTAAAAAGAACCGAGAGTCATTGTTTTATGAATGGGTCTACGCTGGTTGCACTGAATGATTTTGACTCACTAAAAGGAACCAGTTGATAAAAGTAGGTTAATTTGTTCATGATTCATGAATTTATAGCTATTCGTGTTGTATATTGTTGATTCACTGAGTCATTTCTGTGAATATCATAAGATCATTTTTGGAGGATTGGTAAAAACTATAAGTTGGCTGTAGTGATGCATCTGTGTAACGCTTGAGTCCTCAGGCTTTTGAACGATAAAGATAACTATCACTCAGTCATATCATTACCAAGGAAAATGACATTTTACAGCCTCCATTTGCGCATTTGATGTATAGAAATCCAACTTTGCTGCGGGATATGTTTTGCTCGAAGGCAGAATGAACTGTACCGATTGGAAACAATTTATCACAGAGGAAGCCAATTTCTGAAGACACTTGCTAAGATGTTATCTGAGCAGACATGCCTCGGCCTTTATCACCACCTACGAGGAAGAGAGAGGAAAACTGGCGTAAAGGTGCAGAAACGGGACTTCACACGTTACACGTGAAACGAGAGCTTCGGGACAACAGCAGCACGCTGGAACCTGCAGGACAGGCGGATATTCAGACAGCGTGTCTAAAGCGTTTGCTAGTAGCCATGACAAGAAAGTGATGGTTGCATGGGAGAATTTGGCACATCCTTCACTAAGAAAACAATAGCATGGCACTTTGTTTTTGGGAGATTTATGGTATACCATTGTATTCTTTAAAGAACCTTTAAGTGCAATTTAAATAGACATTTTATATTGTAAGTTTGCATGTAAAAGACCCCCAAAAACAGATTAGGAAAGATTTATTTATGACAATAATCCAGTAGGGGTGAATTCAGGTTGATTGGGACCCTGTAAAAAAGTGTCCCAAACACCCTAAATTCACCCCTACATATAAAAGTAACATCCGATACCGTCACTGTTCCGCCATGTAAAAGTTGACCTTTAGAAAGCAAATTTAACAATCTGTTTCACAAGATCCATAAACTATAATTCTCTGGCTTTTTATTGACCGACCCTGTTATATTGCACAACGGGTCTTTTGTTTCGCGGGAAAGTGAAAGTAGGTTACAACACAATTAAAACTATTTCATGAGTTCTGAAATGGATTATCACTGTCATTACTGTCTGTCATGTGTCTAGTCTTTAAGAAGTGAATCTCAAAACATGTCAGATTTTAGTTAGTCTGCAATCAAAATTCAGAGATCTTTCTACGAACCAAATTCTCTTAAGATCAACTGATCTACATTAATATTATAGCTCTATACTCCTTAGTTTGACAACTATTACTCATTTGTGTCTTCTAAGGGATTTTAGGAGAACCATCTGATGCTTAAGTTAAACTGTTATCAACATGCATCATGTAAAGAAAGGATAAATCCAGTTATTTTAGAACATTTTATTTTTCATATTATGAGCAAAAATCTGCAGTGTAAAGAATATTTGATCAGGAACACAAAGAGCTCGTGACATTGCATCACGTCCTCTATAAAGATACTTTCTCACTGGATCGAGTGTTAAAGTGAACATTAAATGTGAAAAACAGTAGCTCCACTTAAATAATAAACTCTACTAAACATATAAAACCTCACTGAAATACACAGAGTAAAGAAACTGAGATTTACGAAAATAAATGAGATCTATGAACATTCATTTTATCAATAGGCTAACTATGAAATAATCACTTAAGCTTATTGCATCAAAGCACAATAACAAATCATAATTTACAATGCATTATAATACCGTACAAACTCCAAAAATCACTTGTCGGTGCTTCAGCTGTATAATAAACTCATAAGGAAATAGAAGGGTTATCTGTGTTGCTTGCAAAACATTCCCACCCACATTTATGGCTAATTATTGTCTAATATTTTATCACACTGACTGTTTATCATAGAAACTGTGGGGCAAAAAGCGGTCAGTCAAAGTGTGCAAAGTGAAAGTTCATGATACTACGACCCTGTACAATTAAGCTCTGTTTCTAAAACCTAGTAAGCTTGCCTACATAGCAAGCATCATATACATACATACATTGCGAAAGGAATTCAAATATACTTTATGGTTATTCGATTATTGTATTGTTAGCTTAGCAGCATGCAATGCCGAATTGTAAGTCTCCTGTGCGGTTTACATGAGGAGCACTAACTGAGCGCAGATTGAGTTGCTTCCTATGCACTTAGAAGTAGACATCAAGGCAGCTCACAAGGTTTTGTAAGAGAGCCTGGAAGTGAGGGTTACAGCAGCTTGTGGAAAAGGGGAAACAATGGCCATCTCCCATTCTGAGCGTGAAACCAGCAGTCCGTCAGTGAAGCGACAAAGGTCTGGAAACAGGAAACACCACCTGATGCCACAGGAAGTACTGAAAACACCAGTCAATCCATGCTGAAATATGCGCTCGGAGAGCCGGAGCTCAAAGAAAGAATGTGATTGGCCGAGACACTCGGGCAGCTTTCCCTCTGGTCCTCTGGCTTGTTTGTTTAGCCCCTTGGATTCTGTATAATCAAAAGAAAAATAATTCATTACATTTCAAACATATTCCTTTGACAAAGTTAATCTTTTATAATTATTATGGATGCCATTTTTATGACTGGGCTACATGGAATTTTTGTACATTTAAGGCAAGACACCACATGAATAGGGAAAAACTTTGAACCGATTGATAGATATCAACGTGCATTCCCTAGTTGATTAACTCTTTACCCGCCATTGATGGAATTTTCCATTTTCTATGAGACAGCACTTCCCTGTCATTGACAGAATTTTCCGGCTTTTCTTAGACAACTCTTCTCTGCCAATGACGGAATTTTCCATCTTTTATGAGTCACTTCCCCGCCATTGATGGAATTTTCCGGCTTTTCTGAGACGCTTCCCCGCCATTGATGGAATTTTCCGGCTTTTCTGAGACGCTTCCCCGCCATTGATGGAATTTTCCATTTTCTGCTTTCTCCATTTCCCAATAATGCTTTTTTAAGTTAAACTTATACACATGCATGAAGGTAGAATGAAACTTTTTTTCTATTTTTTTTCTATTTACATAGGCTCTCTTCTTTCTTTTGATATATTGCATGTTCAGATATTCCTACAACAAAATATTATGAGGGCCATGAAAGTTTTGTGAAAATTATCAAAAATCCTGACGCTGGCTGACAACTTTTTAAATAAATGTTGGCGGGGAAAGAGTTAATCACAGTACATTAAGACAAATGATGCATTATCTAATTAAATATGCCCTAATTTGCATGCATTTACATAAAATTAATAATTTATTACAACATAAATAAAAAAAAATACTGTAAGGAAGGACTTTTTTTTCACTATATTTTTAAGAAATAAAATATATAAATCAGGCAAATGATGAACAACACCCTCACAATATAAAAAGCTTTCAAATATAGATAGGAATAAAACTGTAAAGTTTAGTGCATGTAGGCTACAGTAAAGTGCTTCTGACGTGGAGATTTGTACTGATGCAAATAAAGTGTAACAAAATAATAATACATAAATGTACATTTTGGATGTTTGTTACATGTTATGGACATGTTATGCAAGCAAAATAGCTCAAAATTTACCAGCGAATTTTTTTTTCCTGTAGTGTCTTGCCTTAAAAATATTCAAATAAAATGTTTTTTTTTTCACTCTGCAGGAGTATTAAAGTCAATAGGTGATTACAAATGCTAAGGAAAATAAAACAGAAATTGTGATCTGCTATACATATACATTTTATACACACCTTCTTCTTCATAGGTGAGAATGGTTCCAGACTGTCCACCCTCTGCATGATTTCCTTGACCCATTTCTCTCTGGGATCAGCGCAGAACACACGGCCGTGTCTCAGTGTGAAGCTGCAGGGAGAACATTGCATCAAACATCATTAACCATGAGGTCAGATGTAGACAGAGAGTCACATAAGAGTCCAAATTGGATAAGTGCATTTTCTTGCAGCACACCTCTGAGTGTCTCGTGTCTCTCAAGTCATGATTTCACAGACGTTCAAACATTTTATGCACACACTTCCCATATGGAAAAGATTAAAACTCAAGATTTATATATTTTCTACCTGAAACGTGTTATTTATGTAAGGGATCATGTAGAACGAGGCGGTTGTTATAGCGAATGCAACCCGTCCCCGACAGGTTGATCAGAGCGGAGGGATCTTGAATCAGCCTGAAGGGATTTGTTTGTATTCGCTATAACAACCGCCTCGCTCTACATTATCCCGCTTATTACATGGCTACCTACCAAATAAATCAATAATTTGACACAAAATATTGATTTAAAAAGGAGTTTATTGATTTAAAAACTATTGTATTCCTTCCGCTAAAGAAAATAGTCCGTTCCGTCTCTACGGTTAGAATCCTGCGTCCATAGCAACGCTCTGTTTTTCGTGGCAACGGTGTGTTATACCAGAGACTATTTATAGGCCTAAAAGGACTTTGGTTATACTTAGCAGCGGACTGTTATCAAGAAATAACAGACCGCATTCTACGTTAGAATTCAACCAAGCCATGTAATAAGAAGTGATAAATGGGCATAAAAGGGTCTTTGTACACAGTCTAAAAAGTCATATATATGTTGCTTACACAATAGCAGGGATGTTGCAGCCTCCGTCCTGCTGTTGTTTTCTGTAGCTGGTCACTCTGTTCCTCATGGACGGTTTAACTTTTTTAGCATACCGCAGGCAGCAGTCCTCATACGAGCCTACAGACAGAGATACACAACATATCAGAACTAATTTACAGTCCTTTAAAGATGGATGATTTAGTGAATGTGTAACTGTCTCATAAAACTATAAATGTCACTATATAATTATCATGTAAGTACGATCTCCCGGATGATTGCTAGCTTAAGTTTTTAAGTACAATCAACTTGGATTTTTAAGTCATTTCAACTTAAATTACATTAAACTGACTTAAATGTGTTGACTCTTGTATAGCTTATAAAAAAGTTGAATTGCTTAACTTATTTTGATTGAGTCAAAGCCATGTAAAAACACGTTATCATAACTTTTTGATCATATCATTTTTTTTACAGTGTAAATAATTATTCAAAATATGCACAGCAAAGAAAACACAAATGTTTAGTAACCATGAGATGTATATCACCAGAACTTAATTTGTATTATTTCTTTTATATTTCTTAAATTATTATTTGCTTTTATTTTACTAATCAGGAGTGGAACAACAGGAGTAATATAATCATTTAGTTGTTGTTTCCAAAAAGACACATTATATATGCAATATCACTAAAACTTATATGACAATTATGCTAAAAACAGCATAAACATGACAAAAAACAGACTTTACATTGCATGAGTGATTTTAATTAACATTTAAAATCATGCATTTTAACATTGATTGCTGCACCATTAAATAAGATGTTTGTTTGTTTTTTTTAGAATGAATTTGAAAAGGCAAAATTACTATTGGAGTTTGAAATTCATTTATTTGTTGTTGTTCTGAATCTCATAAGTGCACACTAAAGATGATGCAATAACAAATAAAGCATAATGCAATGCGTTCCCAGTATGTTTTCTTAAACTTTGTACATTGCAACCTCAAAAAGTAACCCGATTATTTAAAACACAAGCTTAACAGCTTCACTTATCATCATCATCATCATCATCACTTGTGGCATTTACCTTGAGCCAGTGTGAGGTAGAGGAAGCCCAGGAGGACGACGAAGAACAAGACGCTGAACCGCATGATATCCCAGTGTCTCTACTGTACAATGAGACAAAAATTCACAACCTGATAGTGCTTATACGAGAAACCTTATCAGCGGCAGAGGCCGGCTTTTCCCAACACACTTATCCTTATTCCTCCAGCCTTGACCCTTGGACATCATTAACATATTTAGAGTGAACATAAAAAAGCTTTTAAACTTACGACAGATGCTGTAAAATCATCACCTCTGAATACAACAAGCAACGATTCATAAACTTTACGGGTTGCATATAAGAAAAAACAAAAACTGAATGCAACCTACACATTAATGTTAATTTAGCTTTAGTAAATCATTAATGAATATGGACCAGTGTTACAACGCAGTAAAATCAAGTCAAATTTGCCAGTTAACCCACCATACAGGTGAAAGTTTGCATTTCAAAGAGAAAAATCCTCTATATCTTCAAAGGAGTTTAGATTTTCAAAGCATTGCTGTTAAACATTATGGTTGCTGTAAAATGATGTTGCTGTCGGCTCACCTTGTTTGTGAAGAGAGGAGAAAAGCAGTTTCTTCCCAGGATTGTGCACGTTTCCCATCTGCATCGACTTATATCGGGCCCAACCCTGATACCTGAGCCAGGTAGAGCCACATCCCTCACAAGGAAACCACAGGGAATTATGAGATCAACTTACTTGCATTTTTGGGTTGAAAACCACAGTTACTGATTTGTCTAGGATTTTGGATTTATTTCCTAATACTTCCTTATTTGTGGCTAACCACCATATCGGTGGGTTTCCCTCTCATATAATCTTTGTTGGTCATCAGTGCTTGCAAAAATTGTAATATGTAAACACTACATGCAGGAAATGGGCTTTAGATGTTACGAGCTGATAGGAGTACTGTGACTTTCCTTTAGCCATGATATTAAACCACAAGTTTGGAATTATTAAGATTTATTTGAATGTTTTTTGAAATAAGTCTCTTCTGCTCACCAAGACTGAATTGATTTGATCGAAAATATTACTAAAATTTAAAAGTTCACTTAGGGCGAGTCCGAATCCACTTTTCGTTTAACGACGGGAAAAATGGTCTAAAAGGGTTGTCCCTATTCTCTTAATGAGTAATGGGTGTGTTTTGGGATTTAAGTGCGTTAAACTAATCAGAGTCTTATCTCCCATTCCCAATGCCAGTTGCGCTCACACCATGGCGGATTCGCTATTTACATGACGGAATTTGATCGTGGAAAGACCGAACGCGTCTCCAGAGCCAAACGGATCTGCTCGTGCGCGAGGTAAAAGTGCGCAAGCAGAACATCTACGGGTCGAGCCGGATTCACCATATCTTTATGTACACAATAATAATCTTTTACATTGTAATCCTTTTATTTTATATATATATTTGGCATGTTTGTGTGCTGATGTGCGTCCATGTTTGTTTAATAAGCAGAGTGCACGCGCATTGTGGACCCGCCTATAGGCGCACATTACTAACGCGTTCTTTAAATAACTATATAGCGCCATTGACTTTAGTCCAGGTTTCAGTAGGTCAATGGCTCAGTCTATTTCTGTTGCCTCAAAATAGCAACGCGCCAACAATGCGCCAGAACACACCTCGTTTTCAGACCAGCACGCCCATGGGCGCACAAATGGGCGCAAATGCATTTGCTATTTAAACAATGTGGCGCAGGACGTGAAAATGATAACTGCGTCGGGCTGAAACTAGCAAAACACACTTGCGTCGCGCTTGGCACTGCATTGCGCCGGGTGTAAGATAGGGCCCTTTATGTGTCCACTTCTGTTTTTGTTGAAAGTAGTTTTTGCAGCCAAATGCATTTGGATAAATGCGTCTGGTAAATGTATTAATAAATGTAAAATGTAATTAAACCATGAACTGCATACATTCAGTTTTCATTGTTTTGATTAATAATGAAAAAGACTGTTACGGTAGTGGCGGTCAAGATAAAAAATGACAGTAAATGTGGTTGTTCATGCATGATTTTCTGATCCTTCAAGAGCCAATTTATAAAAAAATTTATGAAGATCTTTCAGTTCTTGCCTTGTGTTAGGTATTCGAAAAAAATCTGAAACACAAGCCATCAAGGTGAAAATTCAGGCCTTGCAGCGTTTTTGAGGAAATGTGAGCCAAACGCAGGGGTGTTTAAACTTGACTTGTGTTGAATGAGACTTCTAACATTTTGCAATTATACAAAAAGCGAGTGACAGGAGAAGTTCATCAAATGTCGACCTCTGAAGAGACACAAACATGCTTCAGCTTAAAAGCACAGATGTTCCTGCATCTCATGTTTCCTAAAAACCTTTTAGAGTGGCATTTTGCATTCTGACTGTCAGGTTGCTGTTATGTAAGCTTTAATTCTGTTTTTCTAAGCCTTGACTTCACACACCACGATATATAACTTGAACAGGGAACTTGTAAAGGAGTTCTAATGAAATTCATAGCATGTGCAAATTCTACAGCTGAGACTCACTCCAACTTTATAAGATTCTCAAACTGACTTGATTTGTTTTACAATGCAATCAAAATTAAACTGTCTGGAGTAATGTTACGGTAAAAAAAAAAAAAATCTAAATATCAAATAAGAGTGGAATGAAATCGTGGTCGAGAAGTTGGCCTGTGATCTCAAGACTGTGAAATATGACAACTCTTTCTGCTTAAAAGTCACAATTATGCTTTTTTCTGTGGTGAAAACAAGCGTCCATAAAAAAATAAATAAAACACTGCTATGAATATGCAGTGGAAATCGTTGTGCACAACTCGTTTCGTAAATGCTGGAATGATACAGGGTTAGTCGGGGTAAGATGTCGCCCGGGGTAAGATTATATGATCTCATTTAAGTTTTTTGTGTCTGTTTGTTAAAGAGGGATTTGTGGAAAAATTTTTTTTTGGATACAGTGTATTTTTCAAATAAAAAGATCAAATTAGACCCTTGGGGTAAGATGGGCCACCAGAAATGGCACAGAAGTCTGGCATGTTACTAGTGTTGTTATTTTGTATTTGAATAATTATTGCAATTAATGGAGTTATTATTCAGTATTTCCATGAATTTTGTACATTTCAGACATCTTCCCTTTCATTAAAACCGATGGGTTAGTTGAGTGAAATTATTCAATTTGCAATGTTGTAAAGGCCTTGGTGCTGTAACACTGGGTGAACTCAAATAACAAAAAGAAGAGCTGGATCCAAATGCAGTTTTATAGTTTATAACAAAACCACAGTGACCAGAGAACCTGGGAACAGAATGAGCATCACCAAACGTACATCCAACAAACTACATTTCCCATAATCCTTTGCCCAGACTAATCAGACATCACCACATTCACCTGTAGGCCTATGTCATTACCTTGTTTAGCTCATCCCATATAAGCCTGGTTTTCAAATTCACTCCCGGCGAAGTCTTGTTTAGTGTTTATACTGCAATTCTGAGTGTGTTTGTGTCCTGGGGCCCGTTCTTCGTACGTCGCTAACTCACTTAGCTGGATTTGATTGTTGGTGATTTGGCATGATCTTGGATTGTTTGGTTCTTCAACGCTCATCCTGGACTTGCTGTCATAGCAACATGTGCGCAAACTTAAACCTGCTCAGGAGCAGGCTTATTTCATGGTAACAGGATTAGATCCCGGCTTCATAAGCGAAGCTGATACGGGAAGTCCAGCGCAGCGCGATAGTGCACTTTATTTCTGAGAATTTTTTTTTTTTTCGTGATTCGTGAGATTGTCGTTTTTTGTCACTTTTATGTTTAAAAAACAGTTTTAGTGTTTTTTTTTTTTTTGGTGGCATTTCCAAGCCACTTAAGACCCAATGTTGTAGGCTAAAGATTTTTTTTTTTTTATGCTATCATAATTTATGAAGATCATACAATCATGACCATGCCGATTACAGATATGTTACTCAGGCTTCACTAACGTGATTATTTAGTAGTAGTAGGCTATACTGCATTTTTTCATAGGTGATTATGACATGTTCCTGCCTGCAGACAGGTCTTTTATGACCCCATTCCCTGACCCAAACCAGTTACAATGCAGCTCCAGGACAAGGGCACACAATGAAATGAACTTTGGCTAACTAAAGGGAAGATTTCAGTGTCTGAAAAGTCTGAGGGTTGCACACCTGACAGGGCCTGTGACATTGTTGCATGTGCCATATTACACAACATTGCCAAAAAAAAAAAAACACTTTTCATGAAATGTTTAATAAAAGACAAATATGCTTAGTTCCTTGAGTTTTATTTCAATTGTTCTTTGTAAAGAAAAGCCAGTGGTCAAGTGCCTGCAACAAGTGATATTAGACACATGCCTCATGCAACAAATAAAAAGGAAAAGTTGGCTATACACTGCCCACCTTATATTGCAGCCATAAAGCATACAAGTATAAATTAAGTAAAGTTATTTATGCACTTGCAGGTAGGCTAGTTCCTCCATATGACAGTTATCTGAGAGGGTTTATTCACTGTCCAGTGCAATGGAAACAAATGGACATTACAAAGTCTTATACTTTCTTTAGAAAATGTCCACTTTCTGCACATATTTCAGCCACCACGTTCTTGGGAACAGATACAAGTGTTGGTGTATTATGTAAAAGTGCACAAAAGAGGAACACACAATGTCATTACAATGAACTACACTGGGGAAAAATGTGATCAATAACTCATGGCAAAATAAAAAGTTTATCAGTTTTCACTTTCACAAGTCAAAGCAATTCATCATTACTCAAGATTTAACAGATGAAATGACTATATGGCCTTAATTTAATGCAGCAACAAACAGTGTAGGCTACTAAGATCTTTTCTTTTGTTTTTTTCTCAGCCTTTTTCTTGGTTGCTTTTATAATCAGACAACCATTTGTTTAACAGTGCCTTTTATAAAAGAGACTATAATATAACTAAACATTACCATTATGTAGAATATTTTTGTACTTCACTTTTATTTGTTCCCATGTTCTAGTGTGGTGACTCTGACATTACAATGACAATGACAACAAAGTAATTATGCAATTATTAAAATACAAAAATATAGGCTAATAAGTGATAAAAACATCTAACATGGCCACATCTAACGGATTTAAATTGTCAGCTACTTTTTGCCAGCCCTTTCTCCTGGCTTTTGCAGACTTTGAGGTGTTCCCTGGCGTTTTGATTAAACATTAAAATTCCTAATAAACTTCGACTATTAGTTATTGCTCTGCTGAGGAGAAAAACTGTGCGCGCTCTTTGGCCACGCTGAGCAGCCAATAGCAGCGTTGCTGGTCAATGTTTCTACTATCGATCGATAGCCTACATATCCCCTTTTAAACCAGCGCATGAACGCGCAGTTATCTCAGATAACTCAATCCAGCGATACTAATCATAAACAACAGGTGTGTTCGAAGAACCCAATTAGCCGGATCATGATTAGCACGATGATATCATCTTGGATGTCTCATTTGATCTCGGATATTTTAAGCAACGTACGAAGAACGGGCCCCAGATTTTAATAATTAATATACACAGTGCTGATTATAGCCCACAAACTATAAATATACACTGTGAGCAATACAATTGTTGTGCTGTTACTTTCAGATTGTACAGAGGTGCGTATATATGATTAAGGCATTTGACATTTGGCCTGTATTGTGCCAAAAATAACATCAGTGCGATGAAACATAAGCGACTCCATAGGATTAAAAAAAAAAAGTCAAAAGGACGAACTGGAGCGTTTACTTCCCAAGCTGGTCTCTATCTCATGTTGTATCATGTTCTGACAGCGTTTTGCATCATATTTCAAACTCTTCTGTCACCAGAACATTAAATCATGTGTTCTAATGTGTTGCACCTTTGGGCCCTTGTTTCCACTTCAGTCGTCCTGAGACGCCAGAGCTCCGATGTGGGAATGTGGGACCATGTGATAGCGTCGGTCACTGTTTATGATATCTCACTCTCTTCAGAGTTGATCCATAGCAAGAGCTGAATCCTTTTACTTTCGACAGAGTTTGTTTGTTTCTCACGATATGTGATGCTCTCTTTTTGTTTCTCTCTTTTTTTTTAAGGGTTAGTCATGCTATTTTGCCTTTAATGACAAGACCAACAACATGGTGAGAATGATAGGCAAATGGGACTGTGCCTGTTTCTAAAATGTATGCTGCTATACTTTCTAAGCTTTTACACACACTGTAAAAAGTGAACAGTTGGACCAACTTAAAAAAATTACTTCAGTTGGTAACACCTAAAGAAATTAAGTTTACTCAACTTAAATTATCACGTTTTATCGTGAAAAACGTTATAATTTAAGTTGAGAAAACTTAATTTCTTTAGGTGTTACCAATTGAAGTAATTTTTTTAAGTTGATCCAACTGTTCACTTTTTACAGTGCATACTATTTGTATATATATATTATATATATATATATATATATTTCGTTTTTTCATACTATTTGTATATATATATTATATATATATATATATATATATATATCGTTTTTCACGATAAAACGTGATAATTTAAGTATTTTTTTTAAGTTGATCCAACTGTTCACTTTTTACAGTTCATTCATTCATTCATCATTTATATATATACTTCTCTTCCTTTGAAACCGAATAACTGATTTCTTGTTGCAATCGTTGTATCAATGGGAAGAGAATTACAAGTGCCAAGTGCCCAACCAAAGGGATAACTAATCGCCATAATGGTGACTAAAAACATTTTAGGAAAATCAATTTATGAAGTCAACTTATGTGATGTTCTCTCAAATTTTTCAGTTGTATTAAAATGTCAACATTTAAGATGACTTTGGGAATACAAACAGAGAAAAATAACTGCAGAAGTGGAGGAAATGAGTGAAAAGTCCATTAAGATTCTCCCCGCCTCAAAAACCACACTCAAACCAATCAATTAATCTGAACTTGGGTTTTCTTAGTAAACAAAGCATAGTATGTGAATAGTGCAGATTACTAGATTTTTACAATTCAGTTAAGACATTAAGTAAAGTTAACTAAAGAGTGTTAGTTAGAATCACTGTTGGATTTTACAGTGATACCCACCCCAAAAAAATAGTGATCAACTATTGTTTGCTAAAGGATTTGTTTCTTAAAGTTCATAAGAAAACAGGCTCATTATCAAAAAAATTCCCATTTGTCTGAACTCTGACGTTTAGCTGGCATAACAACAGTGAAGAGAGAGTGAAAGAGAAAAAGTGTTGGCATCTGGATCTTTCTTTTCCCGTAAGAGATCGTCAGAGCACCATCTTGATAGATTAATGGCACTGATAGCAAAGAGATATTTTTTACAAATAAAGACCTCCAGAAATTGATGGTCTGCCGCCAACCGTCCGTACTTGTTTCTTTTGTACCTGAAAAAACAAATAATACACATTGTCCTCTGCAAACCATAACAATCGTTCCCATGCTGTACCAACTTCACTGCGCTGAGGTCATTTTCGGAGAGTTTTTAGGAGAGAATATAGATGTCATCAATCATGAGCGGATCAGATTGGCCCCGGGCAGATGAAGACCTCAAAGCGCCTCAATCATCACTGCACAAATTCAGCCATGATCTTCAGTCTCTCATAAACACTTACAATTATACCGCGTCTCCTGGAGACTGAGAGATGAACGAAAAGAGATTCACATTGCCTGAAGGAAAGATCAAATCATCCGAGCTGCTCTCAGAATTCATTTTATCTCTCTATACTCTTACTGAATGACAACTATTGACTCGTGTTTTTATATCGACAGAATTAGGAGAAAAGTTTACACTGGCAGTCCAAAATTTGGAATAATGAAATCATTTCTAATTGTCAAATGAGTCAAAAGAAGTCACTTTACCCTCAAAATGAGTCTTATATGAATCTCTCTGAACTTCTAAACGTGCACCTGAGCTGATATATATATATATATGTGTCAAATATCTGGCTGAAAACCACAGATGTGTGCATATAGTGTACTTGTGACATTAATGTCTTTCGATGTCTCACTTATGGTATTTTGTTACATAAGCAACTCAGATCCACCATACGAAGCCTGAAAGGCAGGAACAAGTATCTCACATGGGAAAATAATCAATCATCTGTTAGATAATACAATGAAGCCTTCGTTTAAATATCTGGCCTGAAATGAGGTTGCAAAAGACAGGAATGTACCGTGGTATTCTTACATACCATATTCACTGCCTGGCCAAAAAAAATAAAAATGCTGTTTAAACAGGCAAATGCTTAAGAGTCTATGATTGGAACATTATTATTATGTTTCTATGTTATATGTTTGGCAACAGTTCTTATAACGCTAATTGATGGAGTGTGTAGCTTTTCATTACTTAAAGGAGAACTCCGGTCAATTTTAACATTGAGCTCATTTTTTTGTACATTTGGAGTGCTGTCAGTACAGAGAACAACGACAAAAATCGGTGTTGCCTACAACGTGTTATCCTCGTTTCAAAATTTGCACCCTGTTGACTTCAATGGGGCAAGTTTTAAACCTGCTTTTAGCCTCTTAACATCCTTGATGTGTCATTACAAGTGCACAGGTCATGTGAGTGATTCCTTCGGAGTGAACGCGGGTGAATCTGACTGCAGTAGATGTGAAAGAAATAAATAAAAAATGCACATACCTGTGTTTACATCCTGTTTTCGGTCGAAGTCCACAGTAATCGATTGTCGAGTTCACGCGCATAGGTACCTAGATCACGCGCGTGAACTCGACAATCGACTACTAAACATCATTTTTATTAATATCTTTCACATCTACTGCAGTCAGATTCACCCGCGTTCACTCCGAAGGAATCACTCACATGACCTGTGCACTTGTAATGACACATCAAGGATGTTAAGAGGCTAAAAGCAGGTTTAAAACTTGCCCCATTGAAGTCAACAGGGTGCAAATTTTAAAAAGAGGATAACACGGTGTAGGCAACACCGATTTTTGTCGTTGTTCTCTGTACTGACACACTCTAAAAACTGCTGGGTTGTGTTAACCCAATTTTGGGTCAAATATGGTCTCACCCAACGTTGGGTTAAAAATTCAATTTAAAAATGGACAAACCCAGCCGTTGGTTTACATTTTTAATGTAACCAATGCAATTTGTCCATTTTTAAATTGCATTTTTGTCCATTTTTGATTTTGTCCAAAATGCAATTTGTCCATTTTTAAATTGCATTTTTTAACCCAACGTTGGGTGAGACCATATTTGACCCAAAATTGGGTTAACACAACCCAGCAGTTTTTAGAGTGCAGCACTCCAAATGTACAAAAAAATGAGCTCAATGTTAAAATTGACCGGAGTTCTCCTTTACACAACCATGTATGAAGACACATCATGATCATATTCCAGGATGAGAATGTTAAAGGAGTGGTTGATTATGATTTCACTTTTCTAACTTTAGTTAGTGTGTAATGTTGCTGTTTGAGCATAAACAGCTTCTGCAAAGTTATGACGCTCAATGTTCAAAGCAAAGGGAGATATTTGCTTTTAAAGAAATTGTTTTTTAAGGACTACAACAAACGGCTGGTAGAGACTACACCACATTCCTCCCGGGTTAGTGACATCACCAACCCTAGAATTTACATAAACCCCGCCCCCGGAACACGATTTATAGATTATCCAGACAGAGTATGCTAATCAATGACTAGAAGATAACTACACATAAGCTACATAAATTCACCAAATAACCATTCAGAAATGTTGTCTACATGTTGTCACTTCTTCTTGAGTCTCTCCATCTTTCTGACTCCGGTTTGAACATAAAAGGCTAAAAGTTCTTGAAATTTTCAGTGCATGTCTCTATGAGGTAATCGAAGCTGCTAAGGACACAAGCTGGTGTAGCTCCGCCCCCTGTGCCGGGAGCAGCAGCTCATTTGCATTTAAAGAGACAGACACAAAACCAGTACGTTTTTGCTCATATAGCAACTTTAACATGCTAAAATATCCAACGCATTCTCATCCTAGGGCGTCATACACTGACGCTTTTGACATTTCGTCTACATCCAACGCACATGGCACCCTTTAGCGTCAATATGACACGCACAGAGCTTTGTTCGGTTATGGGTAGGTTTAGTTCTGGGGTAGGGTTAGGGTTAGACCGCTAGGAGGCGCCTTCTGGCCCATATCTATCTGCGTCTCATATTGACGCTAAAGGGTGCCATGTGCGTTCGATGTAGACGAAATGTCAAAAGCGTCAGTATATGACGCCTTGGGATGAGAACGGGCTGAAATATCTGTGGGGTATTTTGAGCAAAAACGTCACATACCGACTCTGGGGACATCAGAGACTTATTTTACATCTTGTGAAAAGGGCATTATACTACCCCTTTAAGATTCATCAGGATCAAACTGTGAAAGAATGGTTGTGAGGAGCATGAAGAATCGTTTTCACACATGAATCGGCTCCTCTGAGTCCAGATCTTAAATGCACTGAAAGTCTTTGGGATGTGCTGGAGGAGACTTTACAGAGTGCTGGACTCTTGCATTGACAATACAAGATCTTGACCAAAAATTGATGCACCAATTCTTCATGCTCCCTCCCAACCATTCTTTCACTACTTGAGCCTGATGAATCTTGACATTGTCATCCTGGAAAATGATCATGATGTGTCTTTAAGAAATGAAAAGCTACGCACTCCATCAATTAGGGTTAGAAGAACTGTTTCCAAACATATAACATGATAGAAACATAATAATTGTGTTTTTTTTTTTTTTTTGGGCCGGGCAGTGTGTATTTGTATAAAACAAGGAAATAAATGATGTTTTTTTTTTTTTGAGTCTGGAGATCCCCTGTATCATTTCACACAAGCTATCAATGGTGAAAGTGTTACTCTACATGTACTCTACACAATTGACAAGGTATTTATTAGCCATTACATAAGCCACGTTGTTGCTGGATGCTGGCCCTAGTATTATGACTATGCTGCGTATGGACCATGGTTAAGTTAGAGCATAAATATTTGGAGGCATGACCATTTAACAATGTATATGGTTCAGCTTAAGTTGTTCCACTCTTAGATGTACAGGTAGTAGACCAGCTCTTATAAACTCCTCCCTGCTTTTAATAGGTACCGAATAACATTGTTTTGCAGCACTTTTGGAGTTTCACAGTCAACCCAGAAAACCATGCAGAGTCTACATGGCATTGAATCAGAGTTAATACCAATCATTCTTTACAGAGAAATCAAAAAGCGTTGTCTTGCGATATAAAAACTTCAACTTACAGACACATTTGGCTAAAACCTTGGCTACAATGGACTCGCCTATAAGTGATTGATCCAATGTTAAACCCAAATATGTGACACTTGATCTGGATACAATTTCAGACCCATTACACATCACCTTTAAAGTATTTAATTTTGCCAACTTCCTTTTTGTACCAAACAGCATTGATTCAGTCTTGCCCAGATGCATAGAGAGCTTATTGTCTACTAGCCACTGGTTGACAGACTCAAGCTCAATGCCAAGAGTATTTTCAATGTCTTTTTCATTACAACCTGGGACAAGTAAAGCAGAATCATCAGCATATAATAGCAACTTGCATCGTACCGCAAGCTGATACGTCATTTATATATACTAAAAATAACAGGGGCCCCAGGATCGAACCTTGGGGCACCCCGCATGTTATACTCTGTGGATCAGAGAGCATCACAGACTTGAGTCCTATCTATCATGATGAACCAGCACGTCAAATCTAATCTTGAATAATCTGAGATCCTTTTGTTTATGTGTGGTCTTAATAAGGGACTGGATATCACTTCTGGGACTTCATATCACATCTGATACACATAAAAAAATAAATAAAAAAAAAAAGGTTCCAAAAGAGTTTTTATTTTCAGTGATGTCATAGAGGAACCATGTTTGTTCTGCCAGGCAACAGTTCTTAAAGGACTATTTTAAAGGTTAATTATGCTCAAAACACATTTCGAAAAGTGTCAACAATAAGCCTGACAGTGAGAAACTTGAATCAGCTGCTCATGTTTCACTTTAAGCCTGAATGAGCCTGTGAGATATTGTTCATTGACAGTTCATAACTGTGCCACTGGCTCATGTAATAAATACGCTACACACACGGAACGGGTTTATAATGGTCAAATACACGAACAAATCCATCTTTATACTTTTTTTGTGTACTAAATATTTGGAATACAATGAAAATGAAAAACACCCGTTTATACACACGATGCCCTTTAATTTACCTGTTTTCCCTTTCATAGAGGAATATAAATCTTTCAATCAAGAGATTATAACTTTTTCACTATATAATCACTCACATTTATCTTCGTCTGTCGGGAGGTCTGGTTGCAAGTGGTTGCATGGGTTTTGCCTGAGGGCTGTTTATACGCATTTTGAAAGAATATAAAACATTCTCCTTTCATTTATAGAAATACTGGAGCTTAATAAAAGGGAGCAGTTGCTTGCTTTTTAATAGAGTTTTATGCAATGGTCAGTCTCATTTGAGAAACATGATTAGTTGTTGAGTATGAGAACTTGTAGTACTTGAGACCATTTTTTGAAGGTCTTGGTCTTGTCTCGGATTTCAAGACCACAACTGCGAGGATATCACTATCACTATTGCCATTGTCTGATTTATTTGTTAACATCATTGTGATTGGATATAACCACTTCTTGCAATCAGAAACTCATTTCTAATTTGCTTTCTTTTGTTACTGAAGTGCCGGGGCAGAAATCAATGAGGAATTGTGGCAAAGACGTCACCAAAAATGTATACGTATTCAAGATATGAAGGCCTACTTGTATAAAATCTTGGTTTTTGTTTTACATTATATGATCATAATTAAGCAAGAGAGCTTTTTTCACAAATATGAGCACGACTGCAAATGTGATATTGAGTTTATACAAATGCTCAATAAACACTTTTTTATGCAGAGCTGTAATTTGATGCACCTCTGCAACACAAAGATGAATTTTGTTGTTATTGATTACAGTGTTTTATTATTCTAATTGTATAGCCTATTGATTATATGTTTATAGCAATGTAAAAACATACTGTATGTTGTCATTGATCATGTTTTTACATTGCTTTAACTCAGCAAAATAAGTTATGCAATTTTCAACTTTTTAAAAAAAAAAGTCAGATTAATGTAATTTAAGTTGAAATGACTTAAACATCCAAGTTGATTGAACTTAAAAAATGATTTATTTTTTTACAGTGTATTGATTATATAAGACATTTCTCCGGCAGTAAATGTGGATCTTTTAGATTAGGTCTCGGTTTAAGGTGGTCTTGATTAACACTAATCAGAACTTTCCAGTTACTCTTACTGGGACTCAGGACTGAACCTGAAACAGTGCAGCTTATTGCATATTTTATGGAAAAAATAGATTTCATATAATTAAAAATTATACTTACTTTAAGTCTAAATACAAGGTGAAGTTCAGGCCAACCATCAAGTCCATCTCATCCAAACTACAGCCTTGACCAACTTGGCCATCTAGTGGTCACTGATTACAAAACACATAGGAATAAAAATAATACAGAAATACATTGGAATAAAAAAAAAATTGTTTAATGAAATATATAAATTATAGGCTATGTTCATAATATAAAAATGTATCATTTTATTTAGGATGTATATATATATACAGTACCAGTCAAAAGTTTGGAAACATTACTATTTTTAATGTTTTTGAAAGAAGTCTCTTATGCTCATCAAGCCTGCAGTTAAAAAAAAAAAAAAAAAAAAAAAAAAAAAACCCGGTAATATTATGAAATATTATTACAATTTAAAATAATGGTTCTCTTTTTAATATACTTTAAAATCTAATTTATTTTTGTGATGCAAAGCTGAATTTTCATCAGCAAGTACTCCAGTCTTTGGTGTCTTATGATCCTTCAGAAATCATTCTAATATGCTGATTTATGATCAATGTTGGAAACAGTTGTGCTGCTTAATATTTTTTTATAACCTGAGATACTTTTTTCAGGATTATTTGATGAATAAAAAGTTAAAAAGAACTGTATTTATTTAGAATAGAAATCTTTTGTAACAATATACACTACCGTTCAAAAGTTTGGGAACAATAACTATTTTTTTTTAAAGAAATTAGTACTTTAATTCAACAAGGATGCGTTAAATTGATAAAAGGTGATGGTAACGATTTATATTGGTAGAAATGTTTTTATTTTGAATAAATGCTGTTTTTATGAATAAATGCTGTTAACGTTTTACTCATCAATGAATCCTGAAAAAAGTATTCCAAAAATATATATTAAACAGCACAACTGTTTCCATAATTGATAATAACTGAGTATCAAATCATCATATTAGAATGATTTCTGAAGGATCATAAGACACCAAAGACTGGAGTACTTGCTGATGAAAATTCAGCTTTGCATCACAAAAATAAATTACATTTTAAAATATATTAAAAAACAGAACCATTATTTTAAATTGTAATAATATTTCATAATATTACTGTTTTTTTTTTTTTTTTTTTTTTTTTTTTTTTACTGCAGGCTTGATGAGCATAAGAGACTTCTTTCAAAAACATTAAAAATAGTAATGTTTCCAAACTTTTGACTGGTACTGTATATATATATATATATATATATATATATTAATTTTAACAGTCGATTAGCAATATTCATTATTATATTATTACTTAATATTAAGGGGTGAAAAACAGGAATAAACATAATTTAGCCTGCAACAAATAATATAATAAATAATTAGGCCTTGTAATATGTTAACATTAGATAATCGTTTAATATAATTCATTATTTTTTGTTAGACATCAGCAACGAGACAAAGGAAAAATATTTACAAATAGAAAGAATGTGGTGATTTTTAACAAAAAATAATAATAATTAGGCATTGTCATATGTTAACATAAGATAATATATTTATAATAGTAATTAATAGGCTATATTGTTAGTAGATGCAATGATACATAAAGGGAAATAATTATCATAGCCTATATTAAAATAATATAGGCCTAGTGGTTAATATCTAGATGTCATAATAATAATTATTGCAGCATGTAACATAAGATAATCGTTTTTACAAGAAAATTTGTTTTTCTTTCTACAGGCAATAAGAAAATGATTTACAAACAGTAAAACCATATCTGCTATTACAGAGATTATTTACTGGATATTATAATAATATTAACATTATAGAGCATTATTTACCTTACAATATTTGTTAAAAGTCTACATAGACAATACTAATACATAATATTGTAAAATTCCATACAAAATGACTAATATTCAAATGTAAATGCATTTCAAGTGCAGCCGCTCTGTGAAATAAAGCGCACTAGTGCCGCGGTGCATTGTGGGTGTGCACGGAGAAGTAAAATGGCGGACTTGGCGAACGAAGGTAGGCAACCGTGTGAATCCGCAAAATGAGCAAAATAAAGCAAATAAACCGCCACCATGAGCCGTACACACCATAATAGTGTTGATTAGAGTTCCACGTGGGTTTTTGGTGCGTTCTGTGCGCATTAGCTGCTCTGAGTGGGAGTGTGTGTGGATGTTTAGCTCAAGTTAGCCGATGAGTGTGTTAGCTTCGCGGGCTAAACAGCGCACTGACAGAACTGTGTGTGTATGGTAGTTAGTGTGTTGTGTAGCTAACAGACGAACCCCCGGCCTCTCGCTGTGTTTCTCTTTTTGATTTTTAGGCGGGTGGAAACGCACGCGCCTCACCCCGATGCTCACGCGTGCAACGCATACGCGTGCACGCTCTAAAATTATGAAAACATGTATTCATGCATTGCATAATAATAAAGGTTTAATGAATGACGCTTTTTTATGTGCACGTGATTTATATATATATATATATATATATATATAAATCATATTTAGTATAAAGAAATGTGGCATACATGTCCCCATTTATCTAACTAAAATGCATTGTGCATAATTATGGCATATTTTTAAGCTGACACTATTAGTATGCATTTAGCTTGCAACGTGTTGTTCTGTTCTAATCGTGCTTTGTACGTCTGTCCCCGTTTGTTAAGTGATAATTAATTCTTTATCCTCCTTTGAGACAGTCCAAATTCAGAAACGAAAGCAAATGTCTGGTGGGTGGGGTAGTGAGTTGCGCATCTCGTGGTTTGTTTAAATCTGTTTAAATCTGAATGCACAATCATTTTTGGACGTTATTCTGATAAATGCATCGATTATTAGTCGGAAAGCAGAGTCTGGAGCAAGTGGCGGTGGTTCGTTCACGGTCAAGCCGCCTGTCGGTGCTGCTCATGCGGCCAGTGGCGTTACCGGGGTCCGCTGTCTGTGCTAATGCAGGCCCGCCCACCCTTCTCCTGCCCCGGGGTGAAATGCAACCCCATGCACACATGATTTAGCCCTCTAATGTCCTCCAGCACAGCAGCCATGAGTGGTGAGATCACCCTTCGGTGGATTCCTCACCCCTTGACCTAATTACAGTGATGTGCATGGGTTTATCACAGGGCTGAATGAGCCACCCAGAAGACTATGTGATGTGTTTTGGGAAAGGCAGCTGTTTACAGATGCACCACGTGTGTTTAGATATACTGCTCACGTTTGTGGTTTGCATATCATCTTCGACAGGCCTTATACTCTTCCTTACAAATATATTTGATTTATTACCCTCCAGTTGTGTTGCTGTCAACGTGCTGTAGCTAAAAATATCAGACAGTGTCAGCCTGATCATGTGTCTCTCTGTTTATTTACGAAGCATGACGATCATTTTAAAGCCCTTTGAATGAGCCAGAAGTGTCTGGGGTTTTATTGGTTGGCTTGAAATGAGATAAGATATAAGATAACACTTTGACAACACTAGTTAGAGACTGTTTGGCTCGCTGTTTCTGGTTACTATAACTCCAGATGATCAGATCACCCAGAGGCAAGAACATACTACAGGTTGCGGTTCAAAAAAGTGATTGATTGATAAGACTTTTTCAATGCAATGGACAACATTAACATATTTACTTTTATGCATTTTGCAGATGCTTTTTTCCAAAGTCACTTACATTGCAGTGAAGGTATACATTTGTATTAAGCCATGGAATCACTGGGAATCAAACCCATAACCTTGGAATTCACTTAAAGCAACGCCAAAGATTATTTTGTACCTAAAAATAATGTTTCCAAAATTGTGTCAGTGGTTCATCAACTCGTAACAGGGTGAACGGCACTTCTGCATTCGCTTTGCTTCCCTCTATCCACTATAACCGCACTATGCAAGTTTGCCAGATCGGGAAGGGGATCTGTAGTTCGAATGAGACATAAGAAACTTGCTTTACGGCAAGCGTTACAATGGCCGATAGGTGGAGCCTATATATAAAAAAAAAAAACGTTTCTGATGTCGCAATACGTCATACTTTCATAAAACCATGCAATATACTCAACCTTGTCTGTGGACATTGTTATTTCCAAAGCTGGAATAAACAAATAGCGTGCGTGCGACGGTAGGCTAAGTTGTTTACGACAGCGGTAATGGACAATTCCGCTTCCAACCTGTAGGGGGACCGAAGAGGAAAAGTGCTTTGGTGTTGCTTTAAATAATGAGTAATTGCTTATTTTAATCAGCCATATCTCAAACATATAACGATCATATTAGCATCTGGTGACTCTTGCAATCATCACTTCAAAGCGGTATGACAGATCAAACTAACTTAACATAATGAAATGTTGGTTTTCTGCTCCATAAATACATTGTTTTTCTTTCATCGTGTTTTTAATGTTTATGACTTAAGATTGGATGATATCACTGTGAAAATACCACAGTACTTTCTTGATTAATAAATGTGCTTAATAGATTAAATGTGATATAATAGGTTAATAAGTGTTGCTGTTGAACATTGCTGCCTTTTGTTATATTGCTGTTTTTTGTTGTTGCAAGAACAATAAGCTACTGGAGGCCGTATGTTGCAGTTAGTGGCCGAAAAACTTTAAATCCTTCATTTTAAAATATGCTGTGCTATATCCAGTTGCCCACTGTGTCATTTTCATATAGTTTGCACTGTGTGCTGTATGTAAAATTAGCATTACCTTGTCTTTATTAAAAAAAAAAAAAAAAGGATTACCAGTGCGCACGAAATTACCAGATTACTGAGTGCCCTGTTACAGTGTTTACTTCCTTTTTATTCACATATTCATATATTTTTAAACAATTACTTTATTTGTGAAAAATTACTGTAATAGGATTGCAGATTCAAGAAGTTGCCATCTAAAGTATAAGCATGTTTAACTTAAGGATTTGTTTTCTAATTTATTTATAATTGATTAAATATTGATTAAAATAAATATAAAGTATATATATCTTAGAGAGCAGGGTGGCCGATGGCCGATATATATCCATCTATAGCGCTATCTATATATCTATATCTCCATCTCCATCTATATCTCCATCTATATCTCCATCTATATCTCCATCTATATCTCCATCTATATCTAAATATCCAGCTCCATCTATATATCCATCTAAATATCTATATCTCCATCTATATCTCCATCTATATATATAGCTCTATCTAAATATCCAGCTCTATATATATCCATCTAAATATCCATCCATCTATAGCTCCATCTATAGCTCCATCTATAGCTCCAGCTCTATCTATAGCTCTGTCTATATATCCTTTAGCGGTGGCACGGTTCGGTTCGTATCAGGGTCACGGTTTTCGGTTCTGTACGGTTCTTGATGTTATTTTTTTCTTTTAATCTTTAACACTCCAAAAATGTTAATTATGCAAAAATGCAATTAATTATCTAATTATTAATTGAGCGGTCACCGTGAGGAAACTTTCAATGGCCCTGGAGGTCCATCCATCTGGAGAGCTACGTGGGCTGCTATATCTCCCATCTATATCTCCATCTATATCTCCATCTATATATACACGCACAACACAAATGCCTCAAACCCCCTTAACCATGATATAATCTGTAACAAACAGCATCAAGTGGTTTATTGATAAAGCTCTGTTTATTTTTTTTTTGTTACTTTTAACATTAAATGGCTAACTATAACTTATAATTGACCTATAGTGGGCATGGTTAAGTCTGATGTCAATGCCATTGATCTCAAATTGGCTTTGAGTGTTTTGTCAAAAAGCGCTTGTGTAGTTAAACTCAGATGTTACATCAAGAACAACATTTGCTTTGGATGCCATTGGTCCGTCAGTTTGTTTCATGGCCAATCCTCAAATAAACCATTTTAGGAAAATGACCTATTTTGTGAAATGTGAATGATTATCTTGCATGACTTTGGATATTTTTGTGTGATGTTGGGAAACTTGGATCGATCTGAAATGTAACATTGGTACATCACAGCTGACCTGTTTAAATGGAATTTTGGCTTGAAACTAAACTTTTTCTGGGAGATATCATAGATTTCCGACTAATTTTCTTTCTGTCTGTTTTGTTTTTTAACAGAGAAACCTGCCATAGCTCCTCCAGTGTTTGTATTTCAGAAGGACAAAGCACAGAAGGTTGGTTTGCTCTAATTCTTGCTCTGAAAGCAGTTTCATGTATACACAAACAGTCTTTTCAACCACACAGTATCATCAATTTCTGTGTTACAAATGCTCATTATCACAGAAGTACTGGAATAAAGTTTAGGTAACACTTTATTTTACAGTGTCCTTGTTGCATATCTTACATGTACTTACCATTGTAATAACAGTAAATTATGCATAATTGCATGCAACTAACCCTCAACCAAAACCTTAATCCCACCGTATCCCTATATTAAGTACACGTAGTTAATTATTACTCAGTACTTAAATGTATAATTACACTGTAATACTGACACTTTAAAATAAAGTGTAACCAAATAAAGTGTAACCAAAGTTTATAGTTCGGATATAAACACTGATGTCTACGGAAGTGATCAAAACAGAGTAAATCGCCTTTTGAACGTAACTTGGCGATTCAAATAGGCCTAATGATTGAATATTACATTGTTACGACAAGTGACTGTTAAATGTATTTGTCATTGATTCATTCTAAGGGCTGCACAATATATCGAAAAATTATCGTTATCGCGATAAGTGTATGCGGATATCCGTATCGCAGAGAGCTGCGATAAATAGCATTTATTTTATGTGCCAAGCATTTGTGTGATGCATAGGTTGTAGGGCTGCACGATTTGGGGAAAATGTCATATTGCGATAATAGAGGTCAATATTGCGATTGCGATATAATAAACAAATGGTTTCATGAGTCAACTTGCTTGGTTCTCAAGGAAAATAAATGAATACACAGATTAGTGATAATCTGCCTAAAGAAAAAAGTTCTTTAGTCAAGAGCAGTGAGTGTTTTTCTCTGTTCCCTTTGTTCTTTGATTAACTTTAGCGACAGATATAAGTAGTGGCTACTGTGTACTGTCCCTTTAAGAGCAGCCGCTGCTGACAGAGACGCGGATCTCACACGCGCCTCATTCTCTCACGAGTCACAACTCTTCACGTTCATCATAAGACTACTCTTATGTTATGAAGATACTCGACAAAAAGACATTTTGGCATAATTGTGTGTGTTATTGTTCGTTCAAGCTCGAAAGAGAACTGTATTCTGGCATGCTGTTTTGTGCACACGCACGATATTAGCGCAAGTCTTTCTGTGTGTCACAGTCAGGACATTCACAGGCAGCGCGTTCATTTTGGCATACATGTGTGTTGTTCGTTCTACCGTGAAAGAGAACTTATACTGGCGCGCGTCTATCTGTGGGTCGTGTGTGTGTGTGTGTCAGGAGGACATTCACTGACAGCGCGTTCTTTTTTTGTCTTATAATAAGAGCGGGATCATGTAACACTATAGCCAAAGGATGCCAAAAATTTACAGATGCTGCGTTAACAGCGCTAATTTGTTTATTTAATATAAAATCGCAGTATTTTGCGTCATATAATCGCGTAGGCTTGACATCGCGATTGCGATACGATTAATCGTGCAGCACTAATAGGTTGTTTATCCAAATTTGACCAATCAGTATAGCATAACCCTAACCAGTAGGTGCTATTATGCTATTGGCTAGATCGGGCCCAAAGGGGAACCTAGTGGCTCAGAGCAGAGAGTGGAAAATTTAAACTAATGGCGGGAGTAGAGACAAGTGAGAAAAATGACAACAGCGAAGAACCTGTGGCTAAAGAGAACTGTACGTCTGAAATATGGCAATATTTTGACTTCAATAGAGAAGACGTGTCATAAATGCAGGTACTGTGTAAGGGGCTGTTCACATATCGCGTCTAAAAACGCATGGAAATCGCGGGCGCGCTGCTATCTCCTTCTCTCCACAAGCGCTGGCGTCTGTCGTTGCTATGTAGGGCTGAAACGATTAGTCGACATTAAAAAATTGTCGACAAAATATCTTGTTGTCGAGTAGTCGTTTGATCTCACGTGACCTAATGTAAGGGCCTGCAATATCGCGATTTGACCGCTACGGCGCTGTAGCGCTAGAGTGTAATGCAGCCGTTACAAATGCTATTGGGGTAGAAGAAAACACAGCGCGAATTATGACGGAGTGCAAACGAATCCGAACTAGCAAGGTGTGTGAAAGTTTCACAAAACTTCAAACCAAGAATGCTGTCGTGTGCAATACATGCAAGGCGGAACTTGCTTTTCACGGGAGCACAACATGCATGTTAAAGCACTTAAAGAGGAAATAAGGGGAGCCGGTGAGAGGTGAATGTTCTCCAGCTGGAGCTAAATAACTAGCAGTAAATCTCTTTATTAGAGAATGCAATACTACTAATAATAATAGCAATAATATTAACAATAATAATATAATTACAGTAATGTGATGATTTATTTTTGCATAGACTAAAGCTTGATCGAGCTTAGGAGTCGGGGCTGTTTTTATTATTGTAACACTATTAGGTATTACGGTCTTATCACTTTCCTGTATTTTGTTCCATATTCATGAAGACTTACAAAAGGAGATGTTATGAAGAATATCATGTCAGTTACTTTTTCATACTGTAAATTAAAAGGTGAATGAGAATGTCTCTGTCAGCTCAACTGTCATGTCAATTTTTATTTTATTTTATTCTTATAATAATTGTTTGCAGATTAAGTTTGTCTGTAATGCAGCTAATTAATTTTTGTTTATTTTTTTTTTCTATTGAAAGAGAACAGAATATATATAAAAAAAATGCTTAGAGAGCATTTGTGTGTGATTTGAGTTGGACAGAAATCTGAAAACTTAAAGAGAATGACCTGTTTAGTTGCTCAAAGTTCATTAAAACAACCATTTCAAAAGCTGAAGTGATTTTCTTTTTTTTATATTATAGTTTCAATATGTATAACTCAGTGTTTTAACTAATTGAAAAAGCTGAATAATCGTTCCAAACTTACTGATTAGTCGGCAAAATAATCGACGATTAGTCGATTAATCGTTCTAATAATCGTTAGATTAATCGATTATCAAAATAATCGTTTGTTGCAGCCCTATTGCTATGCAACCATGACCTGCGTGAGCTTTCGGAATTCTGAAAAGTTGAGATGTTCGTCACGGCATAGGCGGGCCTGGAAAAATGTGCTTCCATTTTGAGCACGCTTGCCGCGCGCCTGCATTTGAAATAACGAATTTGCACGCGCAAAAAACGCGATATGTGAACATAAGTGACGGTGTGTCGTGCCGAAAAATTTTGGCCACGTCGAGAGGAAACTAATCTCCTCTCGTCATCTGGAACGCAACCTCAGGAAGCTATATGAAGACTTCAAAAAGTGTAAGCCCAAATCTACCAAAGCTGCTAATGAAATGCCAAGACAACCATTAATCAAAGTGTTGCATGTGTAACGTTAACTCCTTATGAAAAAGCTGAGATATTCTTCTGAAGATTGGCCTACCTGTTTATTTTAGCATGATCCTTACATATATAAATGATAAAAAAAACGTAATAAAAACAGCATTTCTCTAGGGAAATGTTATATCGCAAGAAATATCGTTATCGCAATACTCAACAACAATATCGCATATCGCATATTTTCCCAGTATCGTCCAGCCCTAATTTATTCGTTCAAGAGATTTGTTAAAAAAAAAAACTGATTCATCTTGTAATGAAACAAGTTAATTCTTTGAGTAAGTCACTGATTCATTCATTCAAACCATTTTTTTTATATATGTAATTTATTCAGATTTTGAGATTAATGTTATTTTGTTTAGTTTGTCTGTTCAGAACCGTGAAATCTATTTGAAAAATAGATTGTGGTTTTCAATTTTTCCCAGAACGGCGCAGCTCTACCGTGACATTTTTGCAGTTGAACACACTTTCCATAATAACCCGAGGATGTTATGGTGGAATACACTTAGTGGGAAGTATTTAATTTAGCTTTGAGTTTTATTGCAATAACAAAATAGACATTTTTTTCAATAAACACTCGGGCGCGGCATGAAATTAGCATCTGGTACCTGCCAAATTTCAGCTTTGGCAAGTAAATTCACCTACTCATCTGGCCAGTTTGGCTGGTATTGAGATGAACTTCAGCTAATATCTGAGTAACACAGATACAAATCAGGCTTAAAGCATGATTTCCCCGAAGCATTTTAAGCAAATTCAACAAACTCAGCGTTTCAACGGGATGGTTCTGGCCCTTGGTTATTAAGATTGTGTTTTCCACTGTACAGTGTGTTTCTCTGTGATGTGTGTGATCAGATTAATTAATTATGTTTTGTCTGTTCCAGAGATCCGCAGATGGGTCGAGTGCAGAGGACGGAGACGGTGAGTTAAAGTTTTCGTGCAGATTCTAGTGATGCACCAAAATGAAAATCCTTGCTTGAAAAATTAACTTTAAACAAAATATTTTACATTTGGAACTTTTTTTTGGTAACCATTATTATGATGTGCAGAATGACAAGCACATTTGTGCCCTACAATATATTTCATGAGATGTTGGTTAGTCTTTTACTGCAATGAGTTATTTTAGTATCACGGAGATACTATTTTAGTTTTTATTAATATTTTTGGAAATTTTCTGGTTTCAACTTTAATTTTAAAGTTTTAGTAATTTTTTTTGCATATTTTTTTTAGGGCTGTGCGATTTAATTGCAATTGATTCTCGATTTCGGCTTCCAACGATTATGTAAACAAGATAGTCGAGGTAAAACGATTCCATCCAGCGCAACTTCTTTTCCTTCACAGCGGTTCGTTTTCATTTCTCCCTAAAAACCCAAACTTAACATCCAAATCAGTGTTGTAAAATGCAGTCTACTGTTGCTAAGCTGTGGGATGTGTTTGATATTAAACAACAGTGCTATTAAAAGTGCACTAAGCCACAAAAGAAACACTTTTCCCCAGGTGGCTTTCTGTGTGTGCTAGACGGAGCCGAACGCGGATACGCAAATGGGTTTCGGATGTGCGCCTGAACGCGTACACACAAAAATATCCAAATGCCTTTTTGGAGAGTATTCATGTAAACACACAGTGGCTTATGTCTTAAGCAAACAGAAAAGAAATGGGTGTGTAACAGTATATTGGATCCGTGCATTAAAAGTGACAGCTTAA
The DNA here is from genome assembly GCF_951802725.1 of Rutilus rutilus. Taxonomy (NCBI): domain Eukaryota; kingdom Metazoa; phylum Chordata; class Actinopteri; order Cypriniformes; family Leuciscidae; genus Rutilus; species Rutilus rutilus. Next base: position 3,525,571 of record NC_140214.1, read on the forward strand.
AGCTTAAAGTGACAGCAGCCTAATAAATCTGCTGTCGTCTTTGTCATTAAAGTCTGCGTGAACCGGAAGTTGCAAACGACTTTTCTCCAGTGTTGTGACGCATTTCCAAGTGAAGCGGAATATTGAACAGAGGGCAGGGTTTTACTTTAGCGCTCCTCCTCTCCATCTCTCGCTCATAGCAGACTAACGGTTTGAGGGGAGTGGTTTAGCGTTTTCAACCCAAGCTGTCAAACTGATGTCATCAGAAAAGGAACGCCATTCCAGACCGGAAGTAACTTTTCAGATTTTGATTAAAGATTACCACGGCAAACCATTTTTTTATTAACTTGCACCACAAGACTAGTAATATGCGCTAACAAAGTAAATAGGGTCAATTTTGATTTCATGTCGACTTTAATAATAATCAATCAACAAATGACAAAGGAAAATCACTCACTGATCTTGACTGAATAACTTAAGTAGCTTTAATAAGGATTAATCTATATTTAATGTGTAACTTAGACTATGTAAGACTAGTTTTAGTTTTAGGCTATTATCTGAATAGCACTGTTAGTACATACTGGAAAATTTGTATTTTCGTTCTGTTCGGTTGTATTTATTTGTATGTTTTGTGTGTAATTAATTTCTTTGTTCTTTATTGTATCACTGACTGTTTTCTTTTCTTATATAATTATTTTGAGGACCAAAAAAAAAAAAAGTATTGGTAATTTTGAAATTTCCCTAAAATTTTAAATGACTCCTGTCATGAAATAAGACTTTGATCATATCGCCCTCCACTAATCGTGTTAAAAAATTGTGCTTTCAATATGAACCAAAAATAATTGTGATTATGATTGCTGCCATAATCGAGCAGCCATACATATGTTTTTGTTTTTTTGTTGAAAATGTCTATATAGTTTTTATTCATTTTTATTTCATTTTTATTTTTAGTTGTTTTAGCACATCAAGTTAAACTAAATGGATATAAGAAATCTTTCCATGGTAACTAGCTGCAATAAAATACGTTTTTATTGTACATTTCAGTTAACGTTCATTTTTAATTCAAGTAACGAAATAATATTTAATGGTTTTGATCTTTGTTTAAGTTAACTATAATAACCCTGATCTGCATTATTGTGTTGCACTCTTTTAAACCTGGATAATTTCACATCCAATCTGCTTCTTTTTTTTGTTGCTTTTGTCATAATCTTTTATTGAATCTGTGAAAGTTTCTGTACATTGTTTTTTTAGCCAATATTCGGCTTATTTTTAGTGGCTGAAATTGCAATGCATACTTTAAGTTTTTTTTTTGTGTGTGTGACTTTAATGGCACTATAATTTCAGTCTCCAAAAATATAATAAAATGCCATTTCTGTTATTCTGATGAAATAGAAAATACATCAAAAACATGAAACGTCCAACAGTTGATAACAGAAAACATAAGCAGCATGCACATGAAATGAATAAGGTTTTTAATATTTCATGTAAACACCGCCTGATGATGTTTTGCTGGAAAATAACTTGTATATGATATGTGATGGGATGCAGACAGTAAGACACTAACACAGTGTCTCATGAAATATATTGTAGGATGCAGATGTGCTTGTATCATCCAAACATCAGTATGGGAGTTATTTGGAGGTCATTGTCTGGAATATAAAGTCAATAATGCATTTAACAACTCTGACACTGATAATATGTTTTTCTATACAGCTTTTTATTTAAACTAGGGCGCTACTACAAGGTTACTCAACGTTACTATTCAACGTTATCGCGCCAACGCATGTGATTAATTCAAAATCCTTAACAAATAAATTAATGAAGCACAAAAATTTGCATCGTTAACGTAATTTATGCCACCAAATTAGATGATCTTTGGAGTCGGGGAGTTTATCGCACAGATCTACACGAGCATGCGCAAGATTTCGCTTCTTTGTTTTCGAGTAAACTCAAATTATCCATTAAGCGAAAGCATTAAAAAAAAATCTGTTCAAAACAGAGCTAATGTAAAGAAAACCAGGTTTATTACATCAGATATGGCAAAGAGAACAGTGACTCGCGTCCAGTTTTCAGTGAATTATTCATTCCAGTGTCTGTTTAGCTTTAAAACACGAGCTTTGTCATATTCTGTCATTGTTTCTGAAGAGCGTGAGCCGTCACACGCATCTCGCTGTGTGAAATACAGACTGAACAGAATGTCAAAACATCCCATCGCTGTATGACCAGATGATATGCAAACAACGTTTCTCGGCTGGACAAAGCAAGCCAGCGTCTCGCTAGTAAAGTTTTGATGGATGCGAATTGTAATCAAGGTAAAGACGGTTGCATTGACGTACAGGATCGTACAGTAAGCACGCGTGAGTCCGTTATTATTGATGCGCAGGCAATCCATGCATGTGTGCTTTCGAAGCACGGATCGCACATATGCACATTTCAGTACATTCACGTTGTTTCCACACACATTCAGGATAATGTTTTTTGTGTGTTGCTGTGTTTAATAATTCTGAATGGATCCCTGTACTGTAGTAGGTATATGGTGGTTGGTTTAGGTTTTATTGGCATCTCCATGTGGTCCTGTTTAGTATCACAAAGTGACATGTATAAAATGTAAACAAGCTCTGTAACACTGAATTCTGAAAAGTTTTGTTCCGTGTGTGTTTTGGTATGCATAAATGTATGAATTATATGGACTTCTTATATCATTTGGTTATTAGGTGTCCTTTTGGAGTCTCCCAAGTGTCTTTTTTTGGAAAGGCATAAGTTTACCTTGAAAAAAAAGCTTGCCGATTTTGTGAGATTCATCCTTCAATCTGATGTTTTACTTTGCTGGGTATAGCAAATGACAAAAAATAAATGCATTAAACAAGATAAGTGTATGCTTAATTTCACAATGAGTATGTGAATAATCACGATTAATCACTGGAAAGGGTGCGATTAATTGCGATTAAAATGGCAATTTATGAACAGAAAAAAATTTGTTTTAATTGTTTAAGTCTTACCAATTGAAAGTAGAAGTTATTACCAATTCTTAATAATAATAATAAATTAAATATTAATTTAAAATGAGAATTTTCGGTTCTCAGCACTGTGTACAGTGCTTCAATAGTTGTAGTTTCTGTTTGGTCTATTGATTTGAATTGTGTTCTTCAGATTCAGATCGGGATGATGTCGAATACTGTCCCCCAGTAAAAAGAGAGAGGACCTCGTCTTTGACCCAGTTCCCCCCGTCACATTCAGGTGAATCTACAACTTCACTGCAGTGGATCAACACTGTTCCCTTTGAACGAGTATTATTTGGCTGAATTTAACTGAGAGTTTTATGCTCCCATCTGATCCTCTCTTTCTTTCTTTCTTGCTTGCTCTCCCCCCTCCTTCTACAGTTCCCAAGAATAATATCTTTATGCCCTCAAGTTTATGCCAGTCTCCAACTGGTAATTCAGACTCTGAGCCAGGTAAGAGCCAGCCTTCTTTTCAGTCTTTTTCTAGAAACTATAAAGATTTGAATCTTAACACGGTTTCCGAACCAGCCACGATGTTACGGATGTCCAGCATCAAATAAGTGTTCTGATCACTGGTGGCTACATCAATGAGGACAGAAAAATTATGATATTTAATATGCAACAGTGGAGGAGGGCTTTGGACCAATGAGATTTTACAGTGGGAGGAGCTACTAATCAGGATGCAATATAAAATAGAACTCGAAACTGGCAAAACGTCTTGTTTTTGAGTGCATGTCTTCAGCTTCGTTCTGCGGCCATACATGGTCTTTGTCATGTTTGACAGTCTTAGGGTTTGTTTACACTGCACACATCCAATTTTCCAATTTGGTTTTCGCATTGTCATTTTTCACATGTGAATGTGGTTTGGATTGGGTTTGTAAGCATCAGGTTCCTTTTACATTTTTATTCAGACAAAAATATGTCAAACAATCAGATTTTGCTGCCCGTTTAAAAGCTGTATATTTTCTCTGGCCATACAATCAGATTTTCTCCATCTATTAATCGGATGCATTATTATGAAATTGTCTTGCAATCTTGTCTTGAGGCACTTTATATGTATTTAAAAAACACACAGGATGCATTGGTGCATAAGTAATTTTAGTATTACATTCAGGGTATGTTTACACGACAACGATGTACTTAAAACGGAAGTGTTTTTCCTATTTGTTTTTTTGGTGTGCGGACGACAACACTGTCGAAATGATCCCCGTTCACACGAATCCACGAAAATGATTAAAAGCGCTGTATTCTGCTGCCTGGCCAGTAGTTGGCGATGTCACTTTATAAAAAAACAAAACGCGTCTATAGACTAAACACGCATGATGTCACCATTTTCACAAATTCGTGTTTTTGGGGTTTACATGGAGACGTTTAACCGGTATCGTTTTGAAAAACTTGCACTTTGATTCACTTTGACTTGCAGTCAGATCGACGCATGTGCGGAGTTTGGGTGTGCTTTTAGATGGGCCTTTAAAACTTGACAAACAAATATCTTCGGTAATTGGATCTAGTTTCTATTAACTTTGTCTTTTGTCTAAAATTAAACACTTCATAACTGACAAAACACTAGAGATGGCTCTATCATGCTTTTATTGCTTCGCATTTAGACTACTGCAACTCATTGGATTGCGGTATTTCCAAGTCACAAATCGCTCGCCTTCAACTGGTCCAAAATGCTGCTGCAAGATTTAGGGTTGGGTACCGAGTTCGATACTTTTTAGGTACCGACCGAATTGCCTCGATACTATCGAGTATCGAAAAAATGACTTGTTGTTCGGTACCAGATTTCGATACCTAAGCGGTTAACTCGTCAACTGTCAGTGCTCAAACAAATACATATGAAATGCACAACGACACACCTAAAGTCGCTCACGCACATACACGCAAACTCTACACACATGAGACGCGCGCGCGCGCACATACTCAAACTCGTGCACATACTCAATGAGAGGCGAGCACACACACACAAACTCGCCGCGCACATACTCATGAGACGCACGCGCGCACACACACAAACTCGTGCACATACTCAATGAGAGGCGAGCACACACACACAAACTCGCCGCGCACATACTCATGAGACGCAAACACACACACACACACACACACACACACACACACACAATACCCTAAATATGTGGAAAATTCGATCAAAAGTGTGCCTACATTTCTCCAGGCTCGATGCCAACAGCGCGATGCAGTATTTGCGGTAAAATAATTGCTGCAAAGACCGGTACCACGACATATGATGAAGACCTTGACAGTGCACGGAGTGAACATAAGAGCAAAAAGTTGCTCTGTCTTCGACTTTGAGATAGATGAAGAGATAGCCTACCTTGTTGATCACTCTGACAGTGTTCATATTGCAATAATGACCTACTGAATGTATACTGCCGTTCAAAAATGTGTTGGTCAGTCAGAATTTTTTTTCAGTAAGGATGCATTGAAGTGATCAAAAATGACCTTAAAACATGTGTAATGTTACAAAAGATTTCTGTTTCAAATAAATGCTGTTGGTTTGAAATTTCTATTCATCAAAGAATCATGAAAAAATGTATCATAGTTTCCAAAAATATTAAGCAGCAAACTGTTTTCATATTTCTGAAGGATCATGTGACACTGAAGTAATGATTTAGAAAATTCAGCTTTGACATCACAGGAATAAATTACATTTTGAAATATATTCAAATAAGATTTTAAATTGTAATACTATTTCACACTGTTACAAGTTTTACTGTATTTTTGATCAAACAAATTCAGCTTTGGGTGAGCATGAGCTCTTTATAAAAAAAAAAAAGTGTTCCTTTGTGCACTGGCTAAAACCAAAGTTTTTCTGAGGTAATGTGTTATGTAATCTTGTTAAAATGGATTTCATAAAATTGGTATCGAAAAAAGTATCGTTAGGAACCGGTATCGAAATTGGCACCGGATCGAAAGATTTTGAACAATACCCAGCCCTAGCAAGATTTATTCGCAAAAGTCGTAAATATGATCACATCACTCCAATTCTAAGAGATCTTCACTGGCTGCTTATTCTAGTACCACACTCACGACTCAAACGTAGAGGGGATCGAGCGTTTTCTGTGGTTGGGCCCACGGTTATGGATCAACCTGGCCTTAGAGATTAGAGTTACCCTGGAAATCCAGAGTTCTCGTGAGAGCACAAGTTGAATTTGCTCAGCGAGTTTAATCTGGCGTCGAGTAATGATGCTCATTAAATATGCCCTATTTAAGGTTATCTGATATAGGCGGGCCAGAGGTGAGCTAAACAGAAGACGACAGCGCTGTGACGTCGAAGTCATTAGTAAACATTGCAAGATGGCTATGGATGAACACCAGTTGTTTGAAACGGCTACAATGAACGAGTTAGACTTGGCTTTTTATCTAAAAGAGGAACAGAAGACGCCGCTCGAATCGTTCCTTTGCAAGAAGGGCGTTTTTGCTGTTTTGCCGACCGGAAACGGCAAGAGTCTAATCTACCAGTTAGCTCCGCTGTTAGCTAAGCGATAAGTTGTTGTGATTGGTCGTAGTGTTATCCAATTGCGTGCAGTGAGATTTTCAAATGCATGCTTGGGGCCGCCCCTCGAGCTGGCCGATTTTCATTAGTCGATGCCAGACCATTAATCTTTCAGATTTAGGTCTGGATTTCCAGGCTAGATTAGAGTGGCATCTTCCCTCATAATTTTTAAGTCTCTTTTAAAAACGTAGCTATTTGTTTTCTCTGTATTTATTACACACATTTTTCTTAAATGTTTATATTATTATATTTGTGTGTATTAAAGTGTGTGTGTATATTTAGGATCTGTATTTAGTTGTGTTGTACAGCACTTTGGTCAGTCTTGTGTCTGTTTTAAATGTGCTTTATAAATTAATTAAACTTGAAACTTTGAAAACCGTTTCCAAAAGTTTATTTTCAGGCCCCCAAAACGCAATTGTTGCATAGTTGTTTAAAAAAAAAAATGTATAAATCTCATTTAAAACACATTTTCTAAGTGGCTTCAGATCTCTCATCCTCTAGATAAAGTGAGCTATGCAGAGTAATGTAAATAGAAGATGCTGTACATGCATCTAAAGACAGCTTTCTATTTTGGCCTCTATTAGAAAGAGCACAAACCCAGTCAAGCGCGCTAAACCCAAATGTGTTCCGGCTACTGTCAGGAATGTGCTAAATCAAGTCCAGAGGCCTGTGGAGGGGATTTAAGGTTTAACCGGAAGTGGTCAGAGTAATTTTGAGGCCATAGATATGAGGCACAGCTTGAAGGCATTAGAGATATAGAGACTCTGTGGCTGAGATTGCATTACTAGTGTATACAGTGTGGTATTGACTGCACTGTTTTGTAAAAATATGAAGCTGTATGCATCTAAAAGTGTTTAAACTTATTATTTTCCCTCCATTTCTGACAGAAACGTGTCAAACCTTTCTTTAACTAGTATAGCGTTGAGAGAGGATGAGTTGAATGCCATTCATGCGGCTTATTCTTTACTGGTGTGTTTGAGGCCACATACGAATTAACTTTTGAGTGTTTGTTTGTCTGAGAGATCTTATCTCGGCTTGCGTAAGGGATGTTTGCTTTAGTGTCTTACATGTTTATGCTTCTGTTTGTCTGTCTCAGAAGAGAAGCCTGTTGGGTTCAGGTTGAAACCCCCCACACTCATTCATGGCCAGGCCCCAAGCTCAGGTAAGATCAACTCATTCCTGCTTTGTTGCATGTGTGTGTGTGTGTGTAGCTACAGTAAAACATTCACATAAATATACTCTCCTGAGCAGGAAAGATTGGGGAAATTAGTCACAATGACTGTGAAGCTTCCTCTTTCAATCCTTTTTTTAAATGTCATCTTGTGCATTTAAAAGCTCCTCAAATAGATTTAAGTCCGTTTGCTTCAATGTTTCGCGCTTTTCATGAGATGTTGCTGAGAACAGGGGTGCAAACTAAGTTCCTGGAGGGCCACAGTCCTACGGTTTACTTCCAACCATGCTCCAACACACATGCCTGTAGTTTTCACATAAAGCCGGGTTCACACTGTACAATTTTGGCCGTCTGAGACTCATGCTGAGAATCCTAAAAGATTCCTCTGATCCTTGATCAGCTCAGAAACTGATGAGAATTGCAATTAGTGAGACAACAAGCCCCACCACACACATCGTCTTTGTTTGCTTTTGCTTTTCATTTTTCTTTTCAAGGCCCAGCCATGATCAAAATCAATGGTAGAGATTTGCCCCCTATACCCTCATTCACTGGTTCCTACATTACTCCACTAATATAGTCCACTTGAAGGATTGAATGAAAACGAGTGAGTGAATTCTTTTGCATAATTTGTGCTTGCTTTTTTAATAATTACTTGAAACTAGTGATGAAAAGATTTATTTTGAACTCTGTTATGGAAACTAGTATAATTAAACAATTTATTAATCGATTTATACCTGTATGATATTACGCTACAGCCACATTGGACCAGCAGTTTGTAAAATGGATCGATGGATGATTAAGCGGCGGCATTTTCTGGTCAGACGCGAACGCGTACATCGGTTGTACATTCGTTATTGCGGTGCGTTGTGGGATTAATGATGTCCACCATGGTTTCGGACACCACTACAAATGGCTGTCCCTTCAAAAAGTGCCCTATTTAAGGGTATAGGCGGGCGATTTCGGATACAGCCATTGTTTTTGTTTGCTAGCTACCATTTTAAATCCTGCATGTAACGCAGCTCTATGTCACTGAACGTGTCACGGATTGATGAAGTGAAACCCTGGATGAGTCTTCTTGCATGCAACCTTTTTAATACGTCTTGACTGCCGTACATTCTGACAGTAATGACAGCTGAGATCATGGATCATGTTCATTCAGTTCAACAGTCATAAAGGACTATTAAAATCGTACAGTGTGCATCCGGCTTAAGCCTGAATGGCTGGATCAGGTGCGTTTAATTAGGGTTGATGCTAAACACTGCAGGGCTATGGTGAGTTTTGCACCCCTGGCTTAGAAACACTATTTTAGCATTATATAGTATAGTATTTATTATTTTGAATGAGCCTTTTCTTCAAATTTTCGGTTTAATTTAATGTTGGTTGTAGCCATTTTACATGCGTTTTTCATTATTTCTTTTAGGGCTGTCACGATTCCTCGATTAAATTCGAGTTCTCGATTTAAAAAAACATCCTCGATTGCAGTAAAGTAACCGGCAAAATACCGTAAATGGCGAATTCCACGGACGAGAACCGCATTATTAGACCGTTTTCTAAGGCTGCACAAATGAAAACCATTTAAAAATCATACTATAACATCGTGCTATTGTGAAATCACAAAGGCTGCGATTCAATTAAGTGAATATATGCGCTTTAATTATTTCCATGCGTGCAGGTTACGTGTGTCTCAGAGTGGCTCCGTTCACAGTAAATTCTGATCCACGTGAACCATTATCATTTACATGCGTGGAGCGTCGCAAACTCCAACTCTGCACATGAGTTTTGGTTGCTTTTAACGTTCATCTGGGAACTCAATGTGCGCCATTATCATCAGATTTGTAAGGTAAACATACGCCGACACCGTAGGATAGATTTATTTTGAACTCTGTTATGGAAACTAGCATAATTAAACAATTTATTAATCAATTTATACCTGTATGATATTATGCTACAGCCACATTGGACCAGCAGTTTGTAAAATGTATCGTAAATGTGCACCATTTCATCAGATTTGTAAGGTAAATCATTTATAAACATACGCCGACACCGTAGGATACATAAATATCTTTCTAAATATGCGAACTGTTCATCACGATGTTTTGATGTCCACATATTCTTGTTCAAGAAATTACAAGTAGCTATAGCATTTCAATCATAAAGAAATGGCCAGATATTGAAAGATTAAGTAATTTGAATTAAATGTTGTTTGGCCAATATTAAACAATAATTTGATCATGCTGTAAAGTGTAACAACAACAATTGTTTACGCAATTACGCAAAGCGTTTACCCTGTAAAGTTGGGGCCCTCTGCAGGCATTTGTTATAATACAAAATGTACATAAGATGATTGGTTATATTATGTACATTATGTATTTTAACACTGTTGTTCTATAAAACCAAGTGTTTACTTGTTTTTAATACTTTATTTGAACCAAATTTTATTGCGTCATTGTATTTCAAGTCATTTTAAAGGTCCATTTTTATTACCACCCAAAAAATCATTAATCGTTAGTGACAGCCCTAGTTTTTATATATATATATATATTTCATTATATTTATATTTATATTTATTTTTCCCATTAGTTTAAATTTATTTTTATTTCAGTTTTACTCATTTTAGTACTTCAACTTAATTTACTTGCCAAGGCAACATTTCAAAAATGTTCATCTGGTATTTAATGTGTATTTTATTTCTGCTTTATTTCAGTTTCCAAAATGATTTCAAATAGTTGTAGTTGTCAGAGCAGATATCCTCGTTATCAGACATGTAGCGTAATCGTGCTTAGGCCACCCGAGTTCAAGTTCCAGCTTGTGGTTCTTTCGCGACCCCACTTCACTTCCGGTCCTCTCTCAAACCTCTATTTGAATACAAAAATAGTTTTAGTAATGTATAACAACACTAGCTGTTCCATTGCTAAAGACCTAATTAAGCCCTTTCCACTTGATCCTCAAACACTGGTGTGTGTTGTTGCCCTGCGGTGTTTGGTTTCTGATTCAATCCGTTAGTAGGTTGTTTTCCAGGCGTTCCCAGTCAGAAGCCCAAAGAACAGCAGCGCAGTGTTCTGAGACCAGCCGTTCTACAGGCTCCTCCGGCCAAGACCCTCACAGAACCCGTCAAGACCAGTATGTACAAATCCCATAATGCTCTCTGCTGGCTTTCAGAGCAACAGAATATGTGGAGGTCTCAGCCTGTTCTGGAATTTCAGGCTCATGTTGTGTTTAGAACGGATGTGTAAATCTAAGCCAGAGTGGCCTAGTTTTCCTGAAATCTGATTTTGTTGGATTTATTTTCTGGATTCCAGAAGATTTTGGGCTAATTTAATTATAATTGTCTTACACCGTGTCCTAACTACGCGCGATAAAAGGCGTCTTTTCCATGTTAATCCGAATTTTTGTCCTAACCATCCGCGATGGCGACACGCAACGATTCTATTGTAGAAACGGTTTCTATTTTTCTGCGACGTCGCGCTGGAACAACAAACACAAAGTGTGGCGATGATGCTGTTTATGTGCTTTATTTAATGTTAAAAGCATGTAATGTGACTTTGATTAACATTTAGTGCTCCAGCTTTGTAGCTATAAAAGCAACAATGGATAATTCACCTCAGATCTCGAAATTAAACAAATGGAAACAAGGACGTTCAAACTGTGAACAAACAAGTGTATTATTTGACAAAGATTGTTTTAGTAACTCGGTAGCCCATGTATTTTTAATAATGTTTAAATGGTGTAATATTTGTGAATTTGATTATGTAGCTACTTATCCATTTTCTAGCGAGTGCTGTCAAGATTACTCTCTGGTGCCGTGCACTCGCCGCGAGACTCCGCCCACACGCTGTTCTGATTGGCTGTGGGTTTTGATTTGATTTTGACGCGTCGCGTCTAGCGTGGACAGACAAATTATTTGTCGCTGGAATCTTATCGCATCGCGTCTGGTTAGGACACGGTGTAAAGCAGACATCTTCAAACAGCGCCCCCTGGCTTGGTTCCAACCGGACCGCGAGACAAAATGACAACCGTAGCACCATTTTACCATTTCTACAGTTTAAAGTGAACAACAGAGCTGTTCACACCGCAAGCGTTCAGGGCAGGTTATGGTAATAATCTATCAGTGTTATATCCTTTGTTTTTATTTAGAGCCAAGCCTTTTTTGTTCCGTGCGCGTTGCTTCTCTCTCCCGCTAAAGCGCCATATTAAAGGAATAGTTCACTTTAAAAAAGTTGTTTCAAACCTGTATGAATTGCTTTTTTCTGCTGAACACAAAGGAAGATATTTTGAAGTATGTCGGTGGCCAGACAGTTGATGGACCCCATTGACTTCCATATTAGGGGAAAAAAAAATTGAATATATGAAAGTCAGCATCGTGATTTTAATCTCTGCAACCAAAAACAATACGGGTCAATGATGTGATGGGTCTTTTTTTTTTTTGTCCAAAGGCCTTAATAATAATAATAAAAACAAATATATAACATCCAAAGTATGTAAGGTAGTACAACTTGATCTCTTTTACTGAATCCAAAAGGTTTTAATTATATTTTACTACATATAAAGGTATTTTAAAGATTTTGAAGTGTCAAAAGGTCATTTGGTAAAACCGATATAGTAAACATTTAAATGAAATAATATTGTTTTTAATAACTAAAGGAACTACAATAATACAAATATAAAGCAGAAGGCTCTTTTTTTTTTTTTTTACATTTCCCCTTTTCTCCTTTCCCTGTGCAATGTTTTACTTGAATATGTTGGAGTGTTTAGAGTAGTCCAATAAATGATTACATTTATGAGATCAGTGATCATTTTATTTAATATTTCTTCTGTGGTACACACTATATACTATCTCAACATCAATGTCAAATCAGTTTTTAACTTTCAAATCAGTGGGTAAACCGAATGACTTTTTTGGTGACACATTTTTTCCATCTTGTAAAAAATGGCAAAAAACAGTGTTAATTGATTGTACAAACCACAAAATCTTATTGTTAACACCTAGGTAAACTAAAAAATGGTTTCAAATATAGTTATATCTTCATTCTATTTTTTTACACTTTTAAAAACCTTATTCGTCAATGACCCATATATGTATTGAGAATAAGTCATGGCTGAAGGGCGTTGTTCGCGCAGTGCCTGCAACCCCTTCAGTCGTGACTTATTCACGATACAGCACTAGCCTCTAGCCTCTCGTACCTTATTGCTTTTATAAAACGGTTACCACACAATACAAATATTAAAGCCGAAAAATATGTATCTATGCAACTTTCATGAAGCAACATCACTAAAAGCCTTCCTTCCACTGGAAAAAATAGTCCCTGACCGTAAGCAGCAACAGAAGTTACATACATTATTTCGCCATTAGATGGCGGCAGAGTGAGTCAGTCAGTAGTGAAGACTTTTACATTGAAATGTCTTAAAGGGGTGGTATAATGCACTTTTCACAAGATGTAAAATAAGTCTTTGATGTCCCCAGAGTGTGTATGTGAAGTTTTAGCTCAAAATACCCCACAAATATTTTTATATAGCATGTTAAAATTGTCACTTTTTGAGGGTGAGCAAAAACGCACCGTTTTTGTGTCTGTCCCTTTAAATGCAAATGAGCTGCTGCTCCCGGCACAGGGGGCGGAGCTTCAATTACCTCCTCACACAGACATGCACTGAAAATTTCAAAAACTTTTAGCCTTTTATGTTCAAACCGGAGTCAGACAAAGATGGAGAGACACAAGAAGAAGTGACAACATGTAGACAACATTTCTGAATGGTTATTTGGTGAATTTATGTAGCTTATGTGTAGTTATCTTCTAGTCATTGATTAGCATATTCTGTCTTGATAATCTATAAATCGTGTTCCGGGGGCGGGGTTTATGTGATTTTTAGGGTTTGTTATGTCACTAACCCGGGGGGAAGCTTGTGTAGTCTCTACCAGCCGTTTGTTGTAGTCTTTAAAAAGCAATTACTTTAAAAGAAAATATCTCCCTTTGCTTTGAAATATGAGTGTCGTAACTTTGCAGATGTTGTTTATGCTCAAACAGCAACATTACACACTAACTAAAAATAGAAAAGTGAAATCATAATCAGCCACCCCTTTATACAGTTGCAAGACGCAACTGACAGATGACTAGGGCACGGGAAAACCCCTTAACTGTTAAAAGGACAAGATATCGCAGCGGACACTCAAACTGATTTTTTTATTATGAATATAGGTATATGTATGTATTATATATGTATATGTATATGTATGTGTATATATATTTAAAGGTATTCAGTTTTTTAACGACACACTCAAAATTAAAAAAAAGATTGCCCGGAGCTTTGCTGGAAGGAAATATAGAGACTGGACCTCTTGGAACTTTAAGTGAATAGCCCTGATTTAAAGCATCTTTAATCAGTTTATATAGTTAAATAGCTAAAGCTGTTTGTATGAGGTAATCATTCCTCATATTCACAAGGCCCGTTTTAAGTTAGGAGCTATAAACAAGCATGTATACAACTAAGCTATAATCAGTTTACTGAAGACTGGTTGGTGCCACTTCTAGGTGATTACTTATTCAAATTAATAAATGATGATTTATATATTTAAATAATCGATCTCTAATCCAAAATTGAATGCTAAATAAATAAAATCGACGTATACTGAAGCCCCCCCCCCCCTTCAAATATTGTGCTGGACAACTGGGGACTTTTGAATCAACAACTGTTAAAGACGGATATATTAGACTGAAAAATGAATTAATTATCGGCTTAAAGTTGTCCTGGCTGGACCATTTAACTTGAGTAGTTTTTCCTCCTTGTATGACTTCCAAAAGCTAAAGACGACCTTGTCAACAGAAAATAAACTATTGTTTTTAGTGAATGTTGTGGTTATTTTTCAGCTGTTTTATTTTATTTTATATATATATTGTCGTTAAGTTATACTATGTATGTATCAGCATTAAATCGGCCATCAGTCACCATGCTATTTAGATACATGGTCGACTAGTTGGCGTATCGGATGACCATTAGTGTTCATGACTCTTTTAGCTCTGGAAATGTGTGTTGAGAGTGTGATGCTGTTAGTTTGACGTTTTTTATTTTATTTTTCACTCGCAGACTCCAGCTGTGGAACAAATGGAGTGGGGAAGTTTGGAGATTCATCATCAGAAAACCGATCCGTTTTCCTGAACAACACAGAGAGCTCAGACAAATCACCGGTGAGGACATACAGCACAAACATCTGAGATGGAAACGCTTGATTAATGAATCGATTGCATTCTGTTTAGAGCATCTCGTAAATATCTCCGTCACCTGTAATCATTGATCATCGTTGAGATGACCTGGGTGTGTAGTAATGACTAATAGATAGTTGTTTGGAAATTACATTAGGCTCTAGTTGCAGTCTTATCTAGTTGCATTTTCATTCTAGAGTGAATCTTCTTAGTTTTAAGCAGCAGTAATGTTACATAATTGTGGTGAACTGTGACATTTGGATGCGTTTAAAAACTGCTTTTTCATATCAAAACTCTTTCTGACCACATTATCGGTTTCCAAAATGTTCTCGTCCACAATAAAACTTTGTAAAATGCTAATATCGTCTTACTAATATACTTATTTTATTTTTATTTATGTCTATGGCTACAATGAGCAACACTTCAAAAACATGTTGTCTTCACCGAGCGCTTGCACAGATACACACGTTGATCCACTGATAGACGCCTGCTTTCAAACGCTCTGTGAAGACATGTTTTTGAAGCGTTGATTATTGAACGCTATGGCCAATCAGAGACATGTATGTTGAGCGAGTGAACGCTATGGCCAATCAGAGACATATATGTTGAGCGAGTGAACACAATGGCCAATCAGAGACATATATGTTGAGCGAGTGAACACAATGGCCAGAGACATATATGTTGAGCGAGAGAACACAATGGCCAATCAGAGACATATATGTTGAGCGTGTGAACACAATGGCCAATCAGAGACACATATGTTGAGCGAGTGAACACAATGGCCAATCAGAGACACATATGTTGAGCGAGTGAACACTTTGGCCAATCAGAGACATATATGTTGAGCGAGTGACCACAATGGCCAATCAGAGACACATATGTTGAGCGAGTGAACACTTTGGCCAATCAGAGACATATATGTTGAGCGTGTGAACACTATGGCCAATCAGAGACATGTATGTTGAGCGACTGAACACAATGGCCAATCAGAGACATATATGTTGAGCGTGTGAACACTATGGCCAATTAGAGACATATATGTTGAGCGAGTGACCACAATGGCCAATCAGAGACATATGTTGAGCGAGTGAACACAATGGCCAATCAGAGACATATATGTTGAGCGAGTGAACACTTTGGCCAATCAGAGACATATGTTGAGCGTGTGAACACAATGGCCAATCAGAGACATATGTTGAGCGAGTGAACACTATGGCCAATTAGAGACATATATGTTGAGCGAGTGAACAATGGCCAATCAGAGACATTTATGTTGAGCGAGTGAACACAATGGCCAATCAGAGACATATGTTGAGCGTGTGAACACAATGGCCAATCAGAGACATATGTTGAGCGTGTGAACACAATGGCCAATCAGAGGTGTTTAAGAATCCGTTCAACAGCACTCAAAATGCTAGAGGGCAATGCTGGTATCGTCACATTTATAAAATGTCAGTACCGAAGTCTGTAATTTTGACGTTAGTGTAGATGTTGTCTAAGATTTGTGTAATTTGAATGATGAAATGTGTGTACTAGTCAGGTGCCACGATGTGCCTTAACCGTGGAGAAATGGTGCCCAATTATTATTTTTTTGATTGATGCGGCATAAAAAATTGCTTTAATATGAGACCCTGCAGAACAAGGCTTCAATATTCACATCTAAAAACGTTGCGAAAACCTTGTCGCCGGATCTGCATTAATTGTATTTCTTTGCAGAAGCGGGAGAAGGAAGGAGAAGAAAATGGAGGACAGAAAGACGACAGCAGTCAGAAGAAGGACTGCCCGGTGGACTCGTCGTTCGTGTTCGGGCAGAATATCAAAGAGCGAGCGAAGGTCAGCGCTGACTGCAAAGTGGCACCGTACAAGTTTTCTCGGGAGTGTTTGTGTTTATGCTCAAATTCTCTTTCTGTGTTTTTATTGAACAGTTGGATGAAAACAGCACGTCCAGTGACTCCACACAAGATTCTCAGTCTGGCGGCACCAATTATTTCTTACAGTACATGGGCAGCGCTAGGTAACCGATTCAATAGACCTCTCTAAATCCAACTGCTGTTCGCTCTCTGGCACCTGGAACTATGTCTTGTAAATCTGCTTCTGTTTTACAGCTCCCACAATGCCGCAAACAGCTCGGATAAAGGCTCCAAGTTCGTTTTTGGCCAGAACATGTCTGAGAGAGTACTAGTGAGTGGATCTGAACCACAGACACATTTTTCTCTCACCTGTTTAAAAAAGAAAAGAAAATGTATACAGACTAATCACCTCTTACATGTAGTATTTGAAGGAGTAGCTCAAAAATAAACCCAAAAACCCAATTCACCCAAAAATAGTCCAAGCTGCTCTTTTCCATACAATGAAAGTAGGAGGTGACTCCACAAAAAGCACCATAACAGAACAGATGATAACCTATTCGGTTAAACTATTTCTTCAAATATTTGAGCAAACGCCAGTTAAAATACAGTAAATTAAATTAATTGTTTTGGAAATGTCAGAGGTGTTTAAATATAGTTGTGTGTGTGTGTGAACTCTTCCAGAGTCCCCCAACAGGAGGCGAGGCGCCAACAGAGGCCAGTAAAGACTGTTCGGCTCCAGCGTCCGAGCCGTCATCACAAGAGGCCACACCTGAGAAAAGTAGGTTACATTTCACACAGCATCAACTGTAAACACACACACACACACACACACACACACACACACACACACACACACATACATACATACATACACACATATAATTGTAATATATTGTGTATATATATTTTATATTAGGCAAGGCAAGTTTATTTGTATAGCACATTACATGTATAGCACTATGGCAATTCAAAGTGCTTTACACAGAAAGGAATTAAAATGATCACAAAATGTGATTCAAGGAAAATTAAAACAGTTATAAAAGGAGTTAAAAGAGAAAACACCGGTGTATCATATTTTTCACAACTCCCAGTTTTACTCTGAGGTTTACCCATGGTGATTACACTGTGTCTGTGTCATATTATATGATTTGTTTTATAAAGTATTTAATTTAAATAATGTTCATATGCGTTTGTAGTCGATCGGATCACAAGTGGACGAAGTTAAATCCAGGTGTAAACGGGGTGTAAAATGTTTTGAGCTTGTCCACTTTCAAGCAATCCAGAGGTTTTGCAAACCAGATTGCTTAACCAGTGTTCGAACAGCCAAAAAAAAGACTCTCCGTCTTCTGACCTAATGCGTAAACATTATGGGAAGCGCGCTAACCAAGATGGGGTTTAAACTTTGTCGGCTAAAGACCCAAGTTTGGTTTGAAGATGAAAAACGTACCAAGCACAATGTTCTCTCATCATTCCTGATTTCTAACACACACACTCGGCTGGTCTTGCGGCTGTCAGAGCAGAAACTAAAGCTAATGCTCTCCGTGTGTTTTTTTTTTTTTCGTTGTCTCCGGGCGCGTTCATGTAAATTGCGTGAGCTTATTTCGCCCATTAGATCGAAAGATCTGAAAAAACCCATACGTTTACCCGTCCATAGACCCTTCCCTTGAAGAAATCAGGACAGAAGTGGCTGAAAGTGGACAAAAGAGACGGATTAAAACACCAGGTGTAAACGAGGAAGTGTCTCCCTCTTCTACTTGTGATCCGATTGACCAAAATGCATCTTAATACCAGCTGTAAACGGGGCCTTTGATCTGATTGTCTGTGAATATTTGGTGCCTAGTGTGTCATTTTGTTTTCAGTGAGAATAAACTAAAGACTCAATTATGAAAACTTGTCATATCTGAGTACATGTATCTTGACATTGGTCATCCCTAGGGATGCACCTATACGGATACCAGTACTCGGGTTTCGGTCCGATACTGTGCTCATGTACTCGTACTCGGAAAACTACCCCAATGCAACCGCACCCGATACCACTTTAAGGGGCCGTTCACATATCGCGTCTAAAAACGTGATTTCTCCTCCTTTCCACAAGTGCTTGCGCTCCCGTCTGTCTGGCTATGTCGAAACCATGAGCATAGATGCAGAACTATTATGAGTGAAGAAATAATGAATTTGCATGCGCAAAAAACGCGATATGTGAACGGCCCCTTATGGCAACGTGACATTAGCCCTGATTTAGATATAAAGATCGTTTTTTTCCCCAAACATCAACACTGCTTTCATCAAAAAGAACCTGCCTCTCACCGAGAAAGGCTTAGTCTGTAGTACTGTACTAACATGTGATAACATAATTTCAGTTGTTCTTCAGTTACATTTATGTGAAATGGGCAGCAGTGCCATGTTTGTTTAGGAAAACACCAAGTTGAATGTTAAAATGTCAGCAACAGCATCAGTTGTATATTTACTGTGTTACAGTCAGAAAGTGAAAAACATCTGATGAAAATAGAACATTGTTAGAAGAACTGTAATGGTATTATTAAGTACTCATGTTGGTATCTTGGTACCCAAATGTAAGTACTTGTACTTGGTCTGAAAAAAAGTGGTATCACAGGGTATCCGCGGGGTCTTGAAAAGTATTAAAAGGTGATAAATCAATTTTGGGAAAATTAAGACCCTTAAAAAGTATTGAAAAGTCTTATCACGGCTTTATAAAGTCTTACATTTTGAAAGTATTTTTTCTGAATTAGCTGTCCAACAGTTTGAATCCCAAAAACATTGTAAAAGTGTGTGAATTTAGTCTTTTTTTTTTAAACGAACAGGTACATAAAAAACTTGGCTATTGTGGGTGCGTTCGTAAATTGCCTCTGAGAGCACCAGAGCGGGCAGGCGGGCGGAAGTTCAAAAGCACAATCAATGTACGCTCTGGCGGTCCCAGTGCGTATTACGTATTACGTAGTGCGTATAGTCTTTATCACAAACTAAAACTGTTAAGTTAAAAGTATCACTGATGTAAATGGTTACAGCTTGAAGTGGCGTCAGTGCATCCCTAGTCATCCCAGAATCACACTATATTGTTGGCTGTTTGAATATTAAATTAGTTTTGTGACTGGGTTGCTCTAGCATTGTTGTCATGCCCTAATTAATAGCTAAGCCTTCCCCATAGTAAGCAGATCTGCTGAAGTTATGCTACGCTCAGTTCATCCTGATGTGTCTCTCTCTGTGCACATGTCAGATCACAGTGTAACAGAGTCTCTAGAAGAGTCGGCAGCCGCGTACACCAAAGCCACTGCCAAGAAGTGCATTCTGGAGAAGGTGGAGGTCCGTACAGGAGAGGAGGCGGAGAGCAACGTTTTACAGGTGAGACGATGTTCGGCGTAGCAGTCAAAGAGTCGCCTCAGGAAAACTGTTGGCATTTAGTCCACAATTTAAAGAATGTTGTCAACAACATCTGTTGCAGCTTTCAGTTACAACAGAAGATAATCTCAGCTCGTCGTCCAGGCGGTAGAAAGCTCGCATTTCTCATCAGCAGATGAACTTCTGGTTATGTGATTTCAGCATTGCTGAGTTGTGTGATGTGAATACTTTACGAATAGTTACTTCACATTGAAGTTACAGGGTTTTGTGGCTTTAAATTGTCAAGTGTTTCAAAATTGGGGATAACATTACATGTACATGTCTCATGTTAACCTGTCAGAAGTGTTTCTCTTTTTCTCTTCTTCTAAAAAAAACATACTTGGAATGGAAGTGAATGGGGTCAATTTGTAAACACAAAACTGTTTCAGTAGGACAGTCATATGACATAAATGCATTGATTTTAGTGTGGAAAAAACTGTTTTGTGTAAAGTTTTATCCAATTTTACAATGTTGTTGCCATGATGAGAACTGGAAAAAGGATGTAAACATCTTTACGTAAACAAGTTTTTACTGAATATTTAATATTAAAGGGTTAGTTCACCCAAAAATGAAAATTCTGTCAGTAATTACTCACCCTCATGTTGTTCCAACCGCGTAAGACCTTCGTTCATCTTCGGAACACAAATTAAGATATTTTTGATGAAATCTGAGCCATGTTTCACTCCTCCATAGGCTTCCAGTGTGACCGAAACTTGATGGCCCAGAAAAGTTATTAAAGAGATCGTTAATATAGTCCAAGTGACTCCAGTGGCTCAATCTTAAGTATATCAAGCGACGAGAATACTTTTTGTGCGCAAAAACAAACAAAAATAACGACTTTATTCCACTATTCATTTCCTTCTCTCTGGACCTCTAGTTGGTTTGCGTAGTGTTTTTGCGCAGCGCGTCTGTGTTACACGTCACCACGTAGGCTCACTATTGGCCGACGCCGGTCATGTGTGTGTTGCGTGATGACGTGCAACACAGACGCGCAGCGCAAAAACACTAAGAGGCCCAGAGAGAAGGAAATGAAAAGTGGAATAAAGTCGTTATTTTTGTTTGTTTTTGTGCACAAAAAGTATTCTCGTCGCATGATAAACTTAATGTAGTGCCACTGTAGTTACTTGGACTATTTTAACGATGTTTTAATAACTATTCTGGGCCGGTGAGTTTCGGTCACACTGGAAGCCTATGGAGGAGTCAAAATTCTGTCAGATTTCATCAAAAATATCTTAATTTGTGTTCCGAAGATGAACGAAAGACTTACATGGTTGGAACAACATGAGGGTGAGTAATTACTGACAGAATTTTCATTTTTGGGTGAACTAACCCTTTAAGGGCTTCACATATTGACATAAATCCTACCATTTACTTTTAAGTGTCTTGGTGCTATTTATTTTTTCTTTGCTGTAACCTTTTTCATAAAGAAAAGGAGAAAATCTGTTTATTTTTGTGATATTGAAATATTAAATTTTTATTGCCAGAATTTAGGACTTAAATTATTGTTTGTGTTAATCAATATAATGCCAAATGAGCTTAACTTGTACTTAACTTTCTGATTATACTTTCAAAACGGAGTATTTTAACTTTCATTCTGGTGCACTGCAGTGTCTTGCCCCATAGACTGCCATTGTAAGTGCATGACTGTAAACTTATTTTCTTGTTTTTACAGAGACAAGTCTGAACTATTTTCTGTGGTAATTGACAGCAAGTTTCATAGAACTCGAGTTGTATTGACCTGAAACATTCCTTTAATCATTGCAGGCTAGAGTCTTTTTCCTCTCAGTAATAAGATGACCTGGTGATAATGAGCTGATTTGTGTCCCGTCTCTCCACAGATGCAGTGCAAGTTGTTTGTGTTCGATAAGCCAGCTCAGTCGTGGGTGGAACGAGGCCGCGGTCTGCTCAGACTGAACGACATGGCGTCCACCGATGACGGCTCGTTACAGTCCAGATTAGGTAAGAGCGCCGTCCAGCCGGTCACGTGTCTTCAGAGCATACACTGTGAAAAAAAGACGACGCCCCCTTCACTCTCTTCCATTGGTGAATAGTGAAGCTGTCAAAGTCCTAATATGGCGCGGACATCTTGCGCAGATTTTGGGACCTGATTCTGCACAGTAGTGAACGTGAAGTGGAGCCGCAATATCAAGGTCCCGCAGAAACCATTAATACAGTTTATTGCGGTACAACTCATTATGTCAGTGTGACATTAACAGTTATGGACATGTAGAAATTAAAGTACAAGCTCCAATCTCCAGTCTGTTGGTGCCTGAGTGACCACTTCGTTTAGAGAAGCTGTCAATCATGACGTTAGTATCAAATAACTAAGACGAAACTTTTTTTTTTTTAACTAACACTTAGATCAGCGTGATAAAAATGATCTAAAATGACAGAAAACATCTTTGAAAAAAATTTATTCGAAGTGTAATTAGATTTTTTGGTTGTTGTTTCCGTCGCATCCCATTAGACTTCATGGGGAGGACTAGCCTGGAAATCCAGAACCAAATCTGAAAGATAAATGGTCTGGCATCGACTAATGAAGATCGGCCAGCTCGAGGGGCGGCACCAAGCATGCATTTGAAAATCTCACTGCACGCAATTGGATAACACTACGACCAATCACAATAAACCCCATACGCTTAGCTAACAGCGGAGCTAACTGGCAGATTAGACTCTTGCCGTATCCGGTCGGCAAAACAGCAAAAACGCCCTTCTTGCAAAGGAAGGATTCGAGCGGCGTCTTCTGTTCCTCTTTTAGATAAAAAGCCAAGTCTAACTCGTTCATTGTAGCCGTTTCAAACAACTGGTGTTCATCCATAGCCATCTTGCAATGTTTACTAATGACTTCGACGTCACAGCGCTGTCGTCTTCTGTTTAGCTCGCCTCTGGCTCCGCCTATATCAGATAACCCGATGTGATTGGTGCAGCTCGGATACAAGGGCATATTTAATGAGCATCATTACTCTTCAGTTTTCAGCACTTGTGTGGCACACTCGCTTCAGAGTGGTCTTCATCTTTCTCTGTCTGTCTCCGTCTGTCTCGCAGTGATGCGTACGCAGGGCAGTCTGCGATTGATTCTCAACACGAAGCTTTGGCCTCAGATGCAGGTGGATAAAGCCAGTGAGAAAAGCGTTCGCATCACAGCCATGGACACTGAGGACCAGGGAGTCAAGGTCTTCCTCATATCGGTATGATGGACACCTCCATAACGCTTCACACAAGAAGGGGATTGGTATTTAGTTGTATTTATCAGTGAATTAATGCAAAGGTAACATGCATAACTTGTTTGAAAATTTTCTTTTTGGTATCAGGTTTTCTAGTCAATTTAATCAATTATTTATCTTCATAAAATGCATTTATTTTAGTTACATTTTTTATTTATTTTTTTATTAAAATGTATTGTTACATTTATTTTAATTTATATAAAAAAAAGGAATTTCTTACTTTTTAATTAATTATCTTATTTTAAATGAATGCATTTTAATTTATTACTAATAAAAAAAAAATTATATTAAGTTTTTTTTTTTTTTTTTTTTTGATTGTGTGTCATGAATAAAGCCCATTTATTTATAAGTCAATGAAATCAAGTGATAGATATTTGTAGGAGGATATATAAGAGAATCTAAATTGTATGGGCTAGTTATTCTCAGCTTTAAGATATTGCATCTACTAGAAATTGTTTGTGTGTGTGTGTGTGTGTGCACTGCAGTCTATAAAATACTTTTTCCATTAATCATTCAGTCAGTGACTGGGAAAGTCCTGCAAATGTTGTTTTTGGGAACCCTGCATGAACATTCACAGTTCGTCTGTGATGCGTGTCCTCAGGCGAGCTCTAAAGATGCGGGTCAGCTGGCCGCCGCTCTACATCACCGGATCCTGGCCCTCCGGAGTCGTGTGGAGCCGGACACTGAGAGCACCCCCGCCCCGGCAGAACCGGAGATCCCACAGTCAAACGAAGACGACAGCGACGACGACGAACCCACCAACAACAGCAGCGGCGCCAACTCCACCGGCACGGGGAACTCCACCAGCAGCGGTACGCCTGGATTTCATCTGAACGAATGAAGCATGATGTTTCTGCAAAGTATATGCTCATACTTTAAAATATTTAGGAGTGCATAAAGACCTTTAGGGGTGCAATAATTTATTTGAGAACAGAAAGTACAGTAGGTTTTTTAAAACTTTTGCTTCAAATTGTATAAAAAAAAAACAGTTCTGCATATTACGGGACTTTTAATTATAAATAAGCCTAAAATACACAGACACTCTTATTTTGAAATGTCTCTAACAAAGATTAATAAACATTGTTATTACAAGATTGTTAGCTAATGCATAAATTAATATCATTACTTTAGTTTGATTTATTTTTCCATTTAACATTATTTAACATGAACTAGCAATGAACAATCTTGTTAATGTCAACATTTGCTGACACTCTTAAAATCAAAAGTTGTATCTTATTTTTTTAATGGACTTGAGCTAACATGAACCAAAAATTAAGTAATTTTTTTATCAGCTCTAATCGTTAACAAAGATGAATAAATACTGTATTAAATATTAATGTTAAAGTGCACCTATAATGATTTTTTTTCATATTACCTCTCATGCAGTGTGTAATACAGTTGTTTGTGAATGTAAAAGGTTGCAAATTTTTAAAGATTAACGTGAATGACAAAGTTATTGTCTCCTAAAAGAAAAAATCGATTAGACCAATCAGAGCAGAGCAGAGTAGACCAATCACTGCTCTGATTGGTCAGATTGCCCAGTCTGTAGAGTAGATCAATCACAACAGACTGAGCCGTCTGACCAATTGGAGCAGAGTAGACCAATCACAACAGACTGGGCCATCTGACCAATCAGAGCAGAGTAGACCAATCACAACAGACTGAGCCATCTGACCAATCAGAGCAGAGTAGACCAATCACAACAGACTGGGCCATCTGACCAATCAGAGCAGAGTAGACCAATCACAACAGACTGGGCCATCTGACCAATCAGAGCAGAGTAGACCAATCACAACAGACTGGGCCATCTGACCAATCAGAGCAGAGTAGACCAATCACAGAAGACTGGGCCATCTGACCAATCAGAGCAGAGTAGACCAATCACAACAGACTGGGCCATCTGACCAATCAGAGCAGAGTAGGCTCTCAGAAAGGAGGGGTTAAGAGAGACTGAATCCTTGTTGAACCTATTCAGACAGATCGAAGTGTTTTTTGGCCTTGGATGCATGTATTGAAGGAGACTCAAACAAAATTAGGAACCTTTCAAACAAAACTGTAATAGGGCTGCTTTAATATCCTAAATATTGAGTAATTAAAAAACAGTGGTAAGGTAAAGCTATATTTCTTGATCAGCCCCTTGTTTTACTGTATATTTGTGAGTTGAATGTTGTCTCGTTCTCTTCCAGGTAACTGTGAGAACAGCGAGACCCCCGCGGGCGAGAGCACATAGCATCGTGAAGCTCTGCTCCACCCACAGCCGCCCACCAGGGTTTCAGTGCAGGCATCTCTGCGGACAGCCCAGTCAGACCGCTCTGAGGACCCCTGGGACTCACCCAAACTTCTGTAGTTCATTTTCCCCTCCAACATTTATTGTAAATCTGGAGCTGTTTTTTTTTTTTTTATCGTTTCGTTTGTTTTTAGTTGTTTTTTTTCCTCTTGGACTGCAAATAAACAAATTAAAAAGACAACAAAAAAAAAAAAAAAAAAAATCGAGACTTTTCCATGTATGGCTTTGGACTTGGTCGCTCATCATATTGATGAGTGTGAGGGTGTTTCTCTCTCCGTTTAAGACGCGGAATCGACAAGACTGCAGTTTCTACCGTGGGACCGTTTTTTACTCATTCGCTCTGTCTCTCTGTCTCTCTCTCCCTCTCTCTCTTTTTTCCACTGGCTCTCGGCTTCAGACCATTTCATCATGACCTCGCCGCATCATCACACTTGTCGGCCAATCAGCTGGCCGGTAGCATCAGTCACCTGACCTATATCCCCTGTGTTCGGTGTAGTTGTTCCATTTTTTTTTCCCAGGTTGCGACTGATTTCTGGCAGTTTCACCAAGCGTCTCCTGGATGTTCACTTTCTAGGACAAGCTGACACTTTTACTAGTCTGCTAAGATGGTAGTTAGATTTCTCATCGGTGTTAACCAATAAAGGACTTAACCAGCACACGGACTCGTGCTGTAGTGGATCTGTTTCTAGAGCTCGCCCCCCCCCCTGTAAAAGAGAAAAATATCTTCACACCAACGTCTCTTGAAACATCTGATTGAGTTGTGTAGCTTCGTTTAGGGGCAGATAATGTTTAATATTTCTTTTTTTAGTTGATCTGATGAGAATTTAACATTTTAAAGCAGCATCTCTGTATTTGTTTTTATTTTCCATATTCTGAGGGTTTGTATTGTTTTGGCCTTTTTTTTTTTTCTTTTTTTTTTTTTAAATATTGATTTACTATATTAACTTTTTATCCATTTTCATGTCATTTTGGAGATGATATTTCTTCGTGTGTTGGAAGTTTGAGTGCATTTAGACAGAAAAAAAAGGACAAAAAAAAAAAAAAAACTTGTACCCTTGAATGTTCTGTAAATTTCTATGCGTATATTATCACTTACTAGCACACCATGTCTCCAAAACTCCTTTACAAAATAAATAGTAATATCAAAGTAAAAAAGAAAAAAAAAAGAAAGAAAAAAGATGAAACATTTGAAATAAATTTTTGTCTTATGTCAAATCGTGGGCTTCACTTTCTCACAAGGAAGAATCATGTGATTTTTCTTTATGATTTTGATTCATGGGTGAACATCATGAACACATCCAAAGTTTAAAGAAAATATATTTTGCATAAAGGAAATATCGTCACAATGAAAACTTGCTTTATTTACTTTTGCGTGAAATATACTACCGGTCAAAAGTTTGGGGTGAGATTTTTTAATATTTTTTTTATTTCGTCTCATACTCATCAAGGCTGCATTTATTTGATCAAAATATTAAAAACAATTGTAATGTGACATTTGAATGTATTTAACAATGTAATTTATTCCTGTCATCATTACTCCAGTCTTCAGTGTCACATGATCCTTCAGAAATCATTCTAATATGATGGTTTGCTGCTCAAGAAACATTTCTGATTATTATCGATGTTAAAAACAGTTTGTGCTGCTTCATATTTTTGTGAAAACCGTAAAACATTTTTTTTTCAGGATTCTTTGATGAAAAGAACCGCATTTTCTTTTAAAAAATAGAATCTTTTGTAACATTATAAATGTCTTTACTGTCACTTTTGATCAATTTAATGCATCCTTACTGAATAAACAGTATTCATTTCTTGTTACAGACCCTAAACTTTTGAATTAGTTTGGTTAAAATTGCCGATTGCTAGTTGTTTGATACAAATCTGTGTAGTGAGAATCACTTTTGTTCTGCTTCTGCATTAATAATCAAAGACTTTTTTTTTCCTAAAATGAGTTGAGATTATGACGATGAGGTGTCATGTAGTGAATGTTCAGCAGATGGCGACACAAACTCATACACATCTGCACAGAAACCGCATCAATTGTATCGACGCACAAGTTTACAGCCTTTACAGCTGGTGCGATTTAACAACTGATTGAAAGGTGTTTGTCAGAGAAATCAGTAAAGCTCTTCTGAGGCTGACGACTTACAAGCCCAGATTTTGACTGGCAGTCACGCTGTTTACTTTCGTGTCCCGGGTCAAAGGTCAACCAGAATCAGATGGATCTGTGAGAGGGACTTTGTCTTCTGGGAACAAGCAATGTGTGAAACATTAAGGCAAGATGTAGCAGTCAAAAACCTTTAATTAGACATGATTTCTACAAGTAAATAGTTTACAATCTGCACTATTTCAGTGTTATTTCTAATGACAAATGGAATGCATGTGAAATGAATGGCGAGCGATGACGACTACAGCTTCCATGCGTTCTTGATCATGGTGATGAAATACTCGTCGCTGTCGATAGAAGCACTGACCCCACTGTAGTAGTTCACAAACTCCTCCAGTGTCACCTATCAGAGGAAGGAAAAAAAAAAGGTGTGTTCATGCCATGTTGTAATTTAGACTTTCATTCACATATAAACTTTAATCAACTCGCATATCAGTTGTGATAAACGGAGGTTCAAGCATGTTCGCTTGACGTGCGAGAAGAACCAATGAGGTTCATTCTCGTGTTACGCAGCACGTTTGAGCTTCTGCAAGAGCCAATGAGGTTCATTCTCGTGTTACGCAGCACGTTTGAGCTTCTGCAAGAGCCAATGAGGTTCATTCTCGTGTTACGCAGCACGTTTGAGCTTCTGCAAGAGCCAATGAGGTTCATTCTCGTGTTACGCAGCACGTTTGAGCTTCAGCAAGAGCCAATGAGGTTCATTCTTGTGTTACGCATCACGTTTGAGCTTCTGCAAGAGCCAATGAGGTTCATTCTCGTGTTACGCAGCACGTTTGAGCTTCAGCAAGAGCCAATGAGGATCATTCTTGTGTTACGCATCACGTTTGAGCTTCTGCAAGAGCCAATGAGGTTCATTCTCGTGTTACGGAGCACGTTTGAGCTTCTGCAAGAGCCAATGAGGTTCATTCTCGTGTTACGGAGCACGTTTGAGCTTCTGCAAGAGCCAATGAGGTTCATTCTCGTGTTACGGAGCACGTTTGAGCTTCTGCAAGAGCCAATGAGGTTCATTCTCGTGTTACGCAGCACGTTTGAGCTTCAGCAAGAGCCAATGAGGTTCATTCTCGTGTTACGCAGCACGTTTGAGCTTCAGCAAGAGCCAATGAGGTTCATTCTCGTGTTACGCAGCACGTTTGAGCTTCTGCAAGAGCCAATGAGGTTCATTCTCGTGTTACGCAGCACGTTTGAGCTTCTGCAAGAGCCAATGAGGTTCATTCTCGTGTTACGGAGCACGTTTGAGCTTCAGCAAGAGCCAATGAGGTTCATTCTCGTGTTACGCAGCACGTTTGAGCTTCTGCAAGAGCCAATGAGGTTCATTCTCGTGTTACGCAGCACGTTTGAGCTTCTGCAAGAGCCAATGAGGTTCATTCTCGTGTTACGCAGCACGTTTGAGCTTCAGCAAGAGCCAATGAGGTTCATTCTTGTGTTACGCAGCACGTTTGAGCTTCTGCAAGAGCCAATGAGGTTCATTCTCGTGTTACGCAGCACGTTTGAGCTTCTGCAAGAGCCAATGAGGTTCATTCTCGTGTTACGCAGCACGTTTGAGCTTCAGCAAGAGCCAATGAGGTTCATTCTCGTGTTACGGAGCACGTTTGAGCTTCTGCAAGAGCCAATGAGGTTCATTCTCGTGTTACGCAGCACGTTTGAGCTTCTGCAAGAGCCAATGAGGTTCATTCTCGTGTTACGCAGCACGTTTGAGCTTCTGCAAGAGCCAATGAGGTTCATTCTCGTGTTACGCAGCACGTTTGAGCTTCTGCAATAGGTTTGCATGTCAAGCAGGTTCGGTTGAGCTTCTGTTTATGTTTGCTGATCAATATTTATATGGGAATAAAAGCCTAAATTAAATATTTTCATTATATAAAGCGATCGAGTCTCTTAATTATTTGTATATAAAAGTATATGAAAGAATTGTATTAATTTATAAAAGGTGTCATTTTCAGTTGAGTATAAAGGTCTTAAATTAATTTGTCTTTAGTAACCGTTTTGTTTTTGTCATATATTAAATTTAAGCATAAATTTATAAGCAACGCTTATTTAAAAAAAGGGGTAGGTACAGTAAGTACATTTCTTACTGTACCTAATTAATACTGTAACTTAATTGCTTTGGGAAATCATAATGAATCATAAAGTTGAAATCATGACTTTGGTTAATTATGAGATTAAAAAATTAAACAAAATATCATAAAATTCTATATTTAAAAGTCATAATTATGATTTTTTTTTTATATGACAGTCATAATTATGAGATGAAAAGTGTTAAATGATGACAAAAAAGCAGAAATTCAGATTTAAAAAGTCACAGTCGAAATTATGACAAACAATTAAATTATGACATACTAAGTAATAATTATGAGATCAAAAGTCAACACAGAAAGAGACTTTATCTACGAATTTTTAATTTTCAGTGTTTAGAGGTCTTCAGCAGTTTTGTCTTTAGTAACTGTTTTGTTTTGTATCTTTTTGCATAGATTACAGATTTAGTAGTGGAAGTGATGCTTATGAAAAAAGCTTCAAGCCTAGTACACCTTTTCGGTTAATATGTATAATTATTATGGTATTGCGTATGAGCACAAAAATGAACACTCATGATGATGATGATAGTTATATCTAATCTCCAGACACTTATTAGACTGTAAATGCAGGAATAAATGGGAGGAACCTTTCCATCCTTGTCGTACGGGGAGTCGAAGCTGTCGAGGAACGAGCGGAAGACTTGTTCTTCTGTCCACTCTCCGCTCTTGTGTTTGGGGTGATGTTTGCTGTTGTAAACACCCTGCAGATCTTCTACAGTCACAACACCGTCTCCTGTCTTATCAAGCTTCTGGAACGCCTGACCGATCACCTGCCTCCGTGCACTCGACATGGGCGGCTGAAGCAAAGACACGGATTCAAGTGGTTATTTATTTTCAACTATGTGAATGTTGGTATATTTCACTGTGGATTTGGTAAATCAGTTGAAATTTCGGCGCAGGCTTCGCTAAAATACTTTTACTGTAAGATATGGACCTGACAGTAAAGCCACAACATGCAAGTAACCTTGTTCATTCTTATACCTGATCTGTGATCAGTCATTTCTAATAATGATTCCTGTACAGTCAGAGGTTCGTCTTAAAATAATTTATTGCTGTTTATGAGTCAGTAAATCAAGCCAGTGACTAAAACGGTCAACTTTACATTGTTTCTCTTAGTAACATGAAAATAATTGGTTGTTTAAATTGTGATTAAATTACAGAAAGCGATCAAAGAACGCTCCCGCTTGCTTTAACTTCAGTTATAATCAATGACGCTGTCTACACTGCACAATGCATCTCTTATTTACATTTCTGCATCCTGGAAGCGTTTCTGTAGTTTCTTACCCTTAGTTTCTCCAGAAACTCATCAAAGTTGAGGGTGCCGCTTCCATCCTTGTCCATCATGGCAAAGATCTGCTGTGCTTTGTCCTTCCCCACGGACACGCCGTAGTTCTCCAATCCCTTCTGAAACTCCTGGAAGTCCAGAGATTTACTGCCATCATCGTCCATAATGCGGAACGTCCTGGAAAAAATATTTACGTTCGTAGTTTAAATGTTGGACTTAGACATATTTTAATACTCAACCTTTGTAAAAGCTGAATGAAATAGACAAAATTATTATTTGAAATATTGATTTATCACCTGACAAACATCATTGTATCATCTTATTAGGTGAATTTTATGAAGTACATGTCCAAGTCATATAACTCCGAAAACCATCAAATAACATTACATTAAAAAAAAATGTGATAATGTGACTTTGAGTCATAATTATGGAAAAAATTATGATATACCAAGTCATAATTATGTGATGAAAAGTTGAAAATGTGACTTTAAATTATGACTAAAAAGTAAAAATTATGAATTAAAACGTCATAATTGACATAAAATTTGAGATTATAACTTAAAAAGTAGAAATTAATCACAAAGAATAATGAGAATTACAAAAAAAATAAAGCATCTCAGTGCATTATGGGAGAGCAGGGTGAGTTGAGCCCATTTTTACTAGCAGTGTCTTTAAAAATGAGCACATGACAGTATGTGTCCAATAAAAATATGACATATATATCATATCTTATATCATATTTTAATTATGTCCACATAGGTTTTATTAATTTTTATTTCAGTTTTAGTTATTTTAGTACATCAAGATAAACTAAATGAAAATACACACACACACACACACACACACACACACACACACACACAATGATATAATATACATCAAATGTTTTTATTTGATTTTATGGTTTTCATTTCAGGTAACTAAATAACCCTGGGTCCCTATCACTGGTTCAGTCTTTCTGGAGTAACCTGAGGTTAATTATCTCAATATTAATAATTCATCAACAACAACTTTCCCATTACCAGACCTGAATAACCACTGCCCCACATCACCACAATTTTTTTTTCTCTCTCTCTTTGGAATCATAAGTTACAATCATTTACCATTTTTAAAGAGATTTGAATATTTCCCTGACCTTCCGAGACCCTTGATTCCTGCTGAGCCCCTTTTGAGGCACTGCTGGCGGAGCTCGTTCACTGCATCTGTGGCCATTACTCTCTGTGTCCAAGTTCTTCTCTGGTCAGGTGTATCTACAGTCGGTGCTCTCTTGCAGCTTCAGGTTGGTCTGTGAAATTAAAATATTCAAAATATTACAATTATTATATCAAATAATTAAAATTGTTATACAAATCACAGTTTGATATGAGCTTTTATTGCATTGTACACTGAATGCATTTAAGATATTTACACCAAAGGCTTTTTTGAAGTGAACTGAGGTCCTCAAGACGTCACGTGGGATTACAAGGAAGTGTTTTAATATATGCCTAGCGATTTCTGTTGGCTTGGAAACATAAACTCAGAGAATGTAACCATGGCAAATGCAAACAAAAACTGCCATATAATAAGCTGTACTAACGATTATCAACAGACGTTATATATATATAGGCCTGTTTAATCTTTCTGTAGACATTTTATAATGAGAAAAAAATCTTAATCCCAAAATAACGCACTGCTATATCATCATAATATTTATCAGTATACATAGTGAGGAAATATGGAAATGATTAAACAAGTAAAAAACAAAAAATGAAGCTTATATTTTATTTAACCTCGTGCTTAAGGTCATTTCTACCTTTGATTGGGTAGAAATAAAAAATGGTTTAACATGAATATTAAGTTAAATTCAAACAAATATAAAGGAAATATTATACCTGTATCTTGCGAGGGTCTCTGGAGGTGTGTGTGCAGTTTCTCAGATGTCTCTCAGGTGCACTTGCTCGTTTCTCCGCCCCTCCAAACTCAACTCTCCTTTTGATTGGCTGCAACGCGTGTCAATCATCACCTTCTGCGTTCATCATCTGTGTTAGCTAATATAGTTTTTTGATTTACTTAATTAACATTTTAAACCTATTAGTAGCTGAGTTTTACCTCGGCAATCATAGATTCTGCTTAAATACCAGAGTTAGGCAACTTCAATATTATTTCCGCCGTTTTTTATATTATAAACAATATAAATTCATATGGAATCACCTTCAAAGTGTAATAAATGTACAGAATATTTGTTTATTTTTATGTTATTTTAGTAACAGTAACTTTATATCCGTTTTAGCGGAAACTACGGGTACCAAGATAATTGTGTACAAGGCGGGAATACTCGATCACGTGACGCTGAATCGCCTGAACGTAGGCTACAATTATATGCTTCTCTCAAAATCTCCTAAATATGGTCTACTGTTTTAAATCAGACATTTGCTGATGAATTCATTCGTATTTACCACGGTAAACTACAACACTTAAGTAGCCTACAGGTAAAGAGAATTGTCTAAACAAACCCTATTTCATGTATGGACTAGTTTGTAGATTGAGGTAGTTTGTTGTTTTAGTGAGTGTATAGAAACCTGTCAAAACCAGTAGATGGGGAATCTCATTCAAACAAGTCCAGATTACC
Source organism: Rutilus rutilus (assembly GCF_951802725.1). Lineage (NCBI taxonomy): Eukaryota > Metazoa > Chordata > Actinopteri > Cypriniformes > Leuciscidae > Rutilus > Rutilus rutilus. The sequence goes on from NC_140214.1 coordinate 3,559,313, forward strand.
TTTCACCAACAAGTCATTACTGTCACAAATTCTCACTGATAATTTTCATTTGGTTCACATTAGTAGTTTTTGATTGTGTTATTTTGAAATATGATCCATTCATGTTTTTGACAGGTTTCATTAGACACCCAGTGTGTTCATATGGTAAACAGCTGAAAGTGTTGGTGTTTTCTATTCAGATGCATCTATTTACAGTTTTATTTACTTGAGAAGCAGTTGAAATGCTATTAAGTGTTTTCATCTGTTGTGGAAGTGGAAAGAAACAGACTTGTTTACTGGTTTTTAACATAGACCAGCATTAGAGGTTCATTGGATTCATGGCCAGAAGGACAGCCACAGAATGAAGTGACTCAATCTTGACAAATCACCCTTCAATGGGGTAAGTGTTTACAGCCAATAGCAACAGTGTTTGTATTTGTGGTCTTGTTCAAACAGTGATTATCAAGCTGCACTGTTGATGTTTTCTCTGCACCAGTGGCAGTATTATTAACATTAAGTGACATGACATCTGATGCACAGAAGCCAATGGCACATGCCGCTAATCTTAGTCACACATCCGTTGGCATGTGCCACTGACATAGTCGAGAATGTTGCGTCTCAATTCACCTATTTCTACTACACCCTAAATGTATGTACATACTTTTGAGTGTGTAGCAGACGAGTAGACAAGCTTTGGGACACACTATCACGTCATACGGTTGCTCTCTGTCGCAGTAAACTGGCCTGTCAATCATCTTGTCACAGTTAAAATCCTCCACATTTAATTTAATTTAATTTCCTACCGGATCAGAGAGAAATGCAGAAGCACGTCAGTCACGGGTCTTTCATGCGGAGACTCTCCTCATATTAATGCTTAATGATGCATTTAAAAATTAATGGCCGAACAGATCTTTATAAAAGTCCACATTGTTATTGCAGATGAAATATAACACGGATAACATTAAATAAAATGTTTTAAACTTTAATTCGTCACTCAAACCTTTATGTCGGTCGCGCATATCCGCCATGTTTTGTAGTTTTTTAACACTTTTTACTCGTGTTTGTAGTTCACCCTTTAAAGCGCAGTGGGTTGTGGGCAATATTAGTCTTTATAGTGAGCGCGGATCCACACCTCAAAAATCCACCGGAAATGGTAGACCATCCGAGGACTTCTGGCATACTCTTTTCAACGTACTATGATTGGGACGCACTTATTCTAATCTCACATACTGTTTAGGTTGAATAGTAAGGACACTGAGACATGTTGTGACACCTCCAGTAGTGACTGACAGATGAGTTGAGCATCTGGCGTAATTGTGACACAAAATCCTAACTAAATAGCCTAATTTAGCGATATTTTAAATGTCAATTAAACGCACGTCTGTATTTGAGTGGCATGTGCCACTGTATATTTTGTAATACCAGCTCTACTGTATGTTGTTTATCACGTAAAGTCGCTAACATTCGTCCATTCTAGGAAAGACACCAAATAAATCTATCATGGGTCACTATGAATAACGCATTAACAGTGGCATCCGTTTCGGAAAACCTTTATTTTTGCATGATTCTGCACAGAATCACACCGGTATCAGTATGTGTAACACTGACCAGCTCAAGATTCTCATCTGTGACTTTACTACTTTAATAGAAGTCCTTCCAACATTTCAATTCCTGAACGACGTCTGTTCCCACCATTGTTCTGTTTCACTCAAGTTCGTTCAGGTTGCATTGAGATTGTGTGTGAACAGCCTTTTTCAAGTTCGCCCATGAATTCTCAGTTGGATTTAGTTCTGGTGCTGTATTACAAAAACATCTTATCTGTTTAGTATGGCAGTTTCTGGTAGGATCTTATTTAGAACATTGAACTTTTCTTAACTTAACTTAAAGGGATGCTTCACCAATTAGCATTAAGCTTCGTATCAGTAGAAACCCGGTAGTATTTTCGAGTGACCGTGCTTCCCTCCCTCATGTCCCCCTGAGACGAGAGATTTCTGTATTGTGTGTCTGGAAAAAAACCTCAGATGACGCAAAAATCTTCATTTATCGTCATCAGAGGCTCTTTTGTCCAGAGGCGAGAGACTCCAGCCAGTAGGAGGAGCTGTCCCGCATGTGTTCAACCCGCCCATAGGGGGATCTCACGATAAAACACCGTCTTTTCAGTTTCCAGTCGACTAGTAGCCTAGCTGTATCATTTCTCCCGATACTGCCCTCTGTAACCGGTAGGCGTGGCTTGGGAGTGGCCTTGTAGGCCAGCGAAACAAGTGCATTCTGGGAGTTGTAGTCTTTCATCCACATGAGCCAAAAATACATTTTCTGGCTTTTATCAGTCTAGAAGGCACCAACTTCTAAAATAATTTCACATTTCTACTACATAAATGACCCAATTTAAATACACATTCATCTTTCCAGTGGTGAAATATCCCTTTAAGACCTAATGCCCGGTACACACTGTACGATTTTGGGCTGTCCCAGACGAAAGATGACCAATCGTGGCGATTTCTGTGGTCGTGTCTCCTAAACGTCGATCCTATGTCGTGCAGCGAGAGAGATTAAAGACGGCTATTGCCACGGACTTGCGACCAAAGACAGCCTGTGATCATTTACTGACAGTGTCAGAATTCATCATGATCATCTCACAGTGTGTGTTTGCTGCCACGACCTACAGATACTGACGAGCCAATAAAAATGCAACATGAAATTGCGTATTGATCAATGTTACATGGCGTTAAAACTTAAAACTACTTACCTTAAGCTCCATTTACAAAATTGGTGGGCTAATTTGGCTTCTTTTTCCCAGCAATAACCACGTCATTCTCCTATTTCACTCTCTCTCCTTTTTTTTTCAGCACACATACAAAATGTAAAATAAACACAAGTGCAATTCATCTTGCTCTATTTGTTTACCACTACCTCATGCTGATGATGTTTTACTCTTCTATACCAACTTGCGTCATAGCCGATGATTCAATAGGTGTCAACGTCGTACAGTACATACCCAAGTTTATTATATCCATGTCGTACAGTGAGATTTGTAATGATCTTATAATGATTGAAGGTTTCATCAACCTTCTGATTCCAGGACATTTGTTTCTTGAATTTACAGCTTCTTGCATTTCTTAATTATTGATATAACTAACTGTACTTCAAGGGCTATTCAGAGTCTTGGAAATCTTCTGGTATCCATTTTCCTTCTTTATACTTTTTAATTAGTTGCTTGGACTGACTCACCAGAAAGCTTAAACTTCCAGATTGAGGTCTTATTAGACTAGACTACACAAGTGATCTCAATTTAACTATTTATGTCACCTCAAAACCCAATTGACTACACCAGTGATGATATAGGTGTTTCATATTAAAGGTGGTGAATGCTTATGAATTGGATTTTACATTCTGTTTATTTTAGGGCACTTTGTAGAATCTGTTTTCGCTTTGATGGTAGTAAGTCATCTACTTATTTCTGTTATTGGTTTAATTCTTATTGGGGTTTTTTATCATCCTTACGTCACCCCAATAGCTTAAACATCAAGACTTCGTAAACAAGATCTCTCGTTAATGCATAATGATGCTTTTAAAAGTTATGGCCGAATGGCCGAACAGATCTTTATAAAAGTCCACATTAGAATTGCAGATGAAATATAACACGGATAACATTAAATAATTTTTTTTTATTTTTTTATCAGGTTAAACTTTGATTAGTCACTCAAACCTTTATGTAGGTCGTGCATATCCGCCATGTTTTGTCGTTTTTTAACACTTTTTACTCGTGTTTGTAGTTCACCCTTTAAAGGGATACTCCACTTTTTTTGGAAATAGGCTCATTTTACAACTCCCCCAGAGTTTAACAGTTGAGTTTTACCGTTTTCAAATCCATTCAGACGATCTCCGGGTCTGGGGGGTCCCACTTTTAGCATAGCTTAGCATAATGAATTGAACCGGACAAGACCATTAGCATCTCTCTCAAAAAAATAAACAAAGAGTTTCGATATTTTTCCTATTTAAAACTTGACTCTTCTGTAGTTACATCGTGTACTAAGACCGACGGAAAAGCATTGCGACGGGTGAAGCAGGCGTAATGATATGACGCAGCACATGCCGCCTGATAATAGGCTACTGAGCTGGGGGCTATTTTCAGGCGCTGCATCATATCATTACGCCTGCTGCACTCATGGTACGGCAGCAAAGTTTCTTGATTATTACGCAGGAATGAGAGTATAGTTCCTAGCCATATCAGCCTAGAAAATCACAACTTTACATTTTCCGTCGGTCTTAGTACACGATGTAACTACAGAAGAGTCAAGTTTTAAATAGGAAAAATATCGAAACTCTTTGTTAATTTTTTTGAGAGAGATGCTAATGGTCTTGTCCGGTTCAATTCATTATGCTAAGCTATGCTAAAAGTGGGACCCCCCCAGACCCGGAGATCGGCTGAATGCATTAGAAAACGGTAAAACTCAACTGTTTAACTCTGGGGGAGTTGTAAAATGAGCCTATTTCCAAAAAAAGTGGAGTATCCCTTTAAAGCGCAATGGGTTGTGAGTAATATTAGTCTTTATAGTGAGCGCGGATCCACACCTCAAAAATCCAAAAAACTCTTCTATACTAACTTGAGTCATAGCCTATGATTCAATAGGTGTCATCCTCGTAGAAGTCTACACGCGTGTCGTACCCAAGTTTATTAGATCCATGTCGTACAGTGAGATTTCTAATGATCTTATAATGATTGAAGGTTTCATCAACCTTCTGATTCCAGGACATTGGTTTCTTGGTGGCCTCCATTGAATTGACAGCTTCTTGCATTTCTTAATTATATAACTAACTGTTCTTCGAGGGCTATTCAGAGTCTTGGAAATCTTCTGGTATCCGTTTTCCTTCTTTATGCTTTTAATTAGTTGCTTGGACTGACTCATCAGAAAGCTGGAACTTCCAGATTGAGGTGTTATTAGACTAGACTACACAAGTGATCTCAACTATTTATGTCACCTCAAAACCCAATTGGCTACACCAGTGATGATATAGGTGTTTCATATTAAAGGTGGTGAATGCTTATGAATTGGATTTTACATTCTGTTTATTTTAGGGCACTTTGTAGAATCTGTTTTCGCTTTGATGGTAGTAAGTCATCTACTTATTTCTGTTATTGGTTTAATTCTTATTGGGGGTTTTTATCGTCCTTACGTCACCCCAATAGCTTAAACATCAAAGCTTCGTAAACAAGATCTCTCCCACCAGAATTGAATTCTTCTGTTTGTGCCCTGAAGTTGCGGCATTGTAAATATTCTGTCTGCACATGTTTGCATGAGCATAAACAGGAAAGTGAATTTAGAAATTCAAGACAAATAAGCAACTTTGTTGTTGTAAGCTGGGTATGTTTATTCAGCCGACTTTAGAAATTCCATTTGGCACAAAGTGTACAATAATAAATAAGTTTCTGTCTCCCTCCTGAAATATCTAAATATAAATGTAAAGCATTTTGCAATAAATACGGTTTATCCACAATACAGATGCACTGCATCGACATTTCTGCTGTTGGTGTGAAAAATCCAACACTCCCAAATGCTGATCATGATTAGTTGACATGGGAAATGTAACCACACACACACACACACACACACACACTCATTTGCATTCCTGTAATACTGCCGCAGTACTTTCGACTCATTTTTACACACAAATACAGACACTGAAGTACTCCACTCCAATATAACTGGACAGAAGTAGAGTCACTGAACCCCTTGTCCAATTTGCATGATCTTTTTTTTTTTCTTTTTTCTCAGAGGAGGACAAAAACTTTGGATCTATTTCCGTACATGCTGGGTGACATTATGTTTTGTGTGCGCATATTTTCGAAATAAGAATTTTATTTGCATAGACAACACTGACACTGCCTGGTCGAAGCAAGCGATCACGTATCCAATTAGCGAGCTTAGACACAGTTTAATCGCTTACTAGGGTTCCATTGGCAAGATGCCATCAATTTCAGTAAAACAAATTAATGACACATTTTTCTCGTCTACCGGTGATATTTCCACAGGGCAGGGTGTACTTATTGTTTAAAATTGATTCATTCCTTGCGCAATGATTGACAGTGTGTGTCAAGATTCTAGAAATTTCACTATCGTTCAGAAGATTTGTTTTAATTTGCAATTCAAATACATTAATGACAAAAAAATGGTCCACCTGAATTGAAATAGAATTGATCCATGTAAAATAACGGCATGCTCCATTTGCTGTTACCTTGTTTTTACAGTAATTCCATTAGCTTTGAAGGAAAGACGTGTTTAGGACTTGACGGATCCCGGCGTGACTCCAAATCTCATTTGTAGTTTTGTCCTTAATTACTTCAGAGTTATTCAATTAGACCAGTCTTTTTCGGTGAGAAAGAACAACAAGGATAAAGAAGTCGTCTGAAGAAATATCAAGAAATGTTTTTGAGGGATTGTTCCTCATTTGACTCAACTATTCAACTATATCAGATTGTTCAGCGTGCTTTGTGTATATATATATATATATATATATAAACCAGATTTGTCGTTTGGTGTTTCTGACTGAGGTTGAAGCTTGGAATACGGTGTAATATATACAGGGATTTAATTGGAATGTAGCTTTAAGAAGACTGGCTGCACTTTTACAATATGTTTCTGAAAGGACAAGGCTAAATTTAACGCTTAATCCTGTATGTCTGAACAGCTTAGACCTGTCGACTCCACCATCGGTCTTTTCAGCAGTTCATCTTCACACATGCAATTATCAGTTAATTGTGTTTATGATAGATTTCGTACTCCATGATTAGTCCAGTACCTAGCATAACATAAAGAACATTTTCCTAAAGAAAGGGTGAAACATGTATTCTCTTAAAAATGTTAAGGTTCAAAGGGGTTTTTCAGCCTGATGTCATAAAATAACCCTTTTAGGTAACTTGGGTAGCTGTTTAGAAAAACATATATGGGTGAATCTCATAAAAAATTTGTCCAGGTCACATTTCACCTAAAAATCAAAGGTAAATATGAATTTTTATAAAGAAAATTATGCTTATATTTAGAAAAAAAAAATTTGCAGAACAATTTGCCAGCAAATTCTCATTACCGTAATTACCGTAAAATTACTGATTATTACTGACTGATTTTCATTATTCTTGTTACTGCAATATAATATTTTTTTATTTAAATCTGCATAAATTAAAGGTGGTACAAATCATGCACAATGTATAAATAGTTGAAATATATATATATATACATTTTTGCCTTACTGTAATGCGAATCAGTGCAATGAAAAAACTCTTATTTGTTTTAAAAAGACATCACTTCATGTAAAATATATATTTTTTTATGTCTTTCATTTGATTGAGTTTCAATGACCCAGTCATGTTCTTGACTGGTTTTGTGAAATTTAACATTACGTGCTGGTGCTTTATAAGCCAGAAGCCAATACGTTGATCTGAAGAATCAAGACTTTTGTTATATCTCCAAAGAACCATTTAGCTACTGAAGAAGTACAGCAGAAAATGGTTCTTAAAGGGACAGTACACCTAAAAATGTAAATTCTGTCATTATGTCGTTCCAAAGCCGTAAGATTTTCATTCATCTTCAGAACACAGATGAAGATATTTTTGATGAAATCTGAGGATTTCTGTCCCTCCATTGACAGCTACGCAACTACCACTTTGACGCTTTAAAAAGTTCATAAACAGATCGTAAAACCAATCCATATGAATTGAGCACCTTAGTCTAAATTTCCTGAAGAGACTCGATCGCTGTATACGATGAACAGATTGATTTTAGGCTGTTATTCACATATAAACATTGATCAGCGAACATAAACTAAAGCTCAAACGTGCTGCGTAACACGAGAATGAACCTCATTGGTGTTTTCGCACGTCAAGCGAACATGCTTGAGCTTGTTGATGTTTCCGTTGATGAATGTTTATATGTGAATAAAAGCCTAAATTAAATCTTTGCATCATATAAAGCGATTGTCTCATCAGAAAATTTGGACTAAACCGCTCAATTCATTAGTTTTACGATCTCTTTATGAACTTTTTGAAGCGTCAAAGTGGTAGTTGCGTAGCTGTCAATGGAGGGACAGAAATCTCTCAGATTTCATCAAAAATATCTTAATTTGTGTTCTGAAGATGAACGAAAGTCTTACGGGTTTGGAACGACATGAAGGGTGAGTAATTAATTTTCATTTCATTTTTGGGTGAACTGTCCCTTTAAGAGGACAGATCCTTGTTTAATGTAAAGTGCTACAAAAGAATCATTGAAGAACCTTTTTTTTTTAAGAGTTAAATGTTCCATCTGTATAAATAAAGCTTACAATTACTTCAAGGATAATACATGTATACATTTGCTGTTGAAAAGGTCTAAATCTGGAATTACTTTCCAAAAAGACAACGTATCTCGAGTTGATCATTGTCTAGAAGAATGTAAACATGAACATGTTCATGAGAATTTTTTTACTTTTACGGTCTTTGAGGAGCGACACCTTTGGGAAAACATTTGAACCTGTACTTTTCCCCACTGGTTTTTTGTAAATGGGTGGCCTATTCCTATTTTAAATCTAAATATTTGGGTATAAATTGTCTCAAAGACGAGGGAAAGTGGGATATGATCAGACATGCTTTGGCAAGGCGTTAAGCTCGAATTTGAGGGCTTGATGTATAGTGTGCATACGTTTCAAGTGACAATGTTGTTTTAGGTAATAACGTTTGGTGGAGATTGGTATTTTTCCACATGTATACCTCTGATTCATATTTCTGACTAATGCAATCCCAGGAAGTGGGTGCGGTAGAACAAGATTCATTGCATGTACATTTCTTCTAAGAAAACAAACAAAACAAAAAAGAAACGAAGAAAGAAATGAGGTAGTTTTCACAGCTGTGTTGCACTTCATACTTCAGTATTCAGATTCGTAACAAAAGCGAGCAGCGTACAGTTGTCGCTGTAGCCCTCTACCATTTATATATATATATACATATACAGTGCTATGCATAAGTTTAGACACCCATGCTAAAGTTGACTAAAAAGAGGAATAAAAAATCATCTTTTGGAAATTGAACTTAATGCCTTAATTAAAAAAATGAGGAAAAATCCAACCTTTAAGGACACCAATTTTCTTTGTGAATGAATAATGTATCGTAAATAAATAAATGTTCTTCCTTAAAATCATCACATAGCCTTCACCATACCTAGAGATTGGCATGGAGTACTTTCCATAAGATCATCTCTCAATGCAAATCAAACCAGCTATTAGGCTAACTGAAATAAAACCATGCCAATCTCTAGGTATGGTGAAGGCTATGTGATGATGTGCGGCTATTTTAATCCCAAAGGCCAAGGGAACTTTATCAGGATGCATAGTATCCTGGATCCATGAAGTAACTGGCCTTTAAAAATAAAAATCTGCCTGCCTCTATGGGAATTTAACATAGGGGTGTCCAGACTTATGCACCCTGTATTTTAAGGAAGAACATTTATTTATTTACGATGCATTATTCATTCACAAAGAAAATTGGTGTCCTTAAAGGTTGGATTTTTCCTAATTTTTTTAATTAAGGCATTAAGTTCAATTTCCAAAAGATGATTTTTTTATTCCTCTTTTTAGTCAACTTTAGCATGGGTGTCTAAACTTATGCATAGCACTGTATATATCTTCGGATAAATACTATTATATCTGTACTTGTTCTTCTGCAGAAGTTTCCAGTGGAAGGCAAAATGAGTCTCCCGCCAGCTTTCGGTCCCATTGATTAAACCAACGATCCGCCTTTGGTTAAAGTCCAGTGCCCTGCACTAATCATAAGTGCCAGTATCCACTGAAAAAAGGCAGAAACAAAACTTATTTTCCCGTGACAAACTTTCCACAGTTGGCTTTGGACAATTCAGGCCTTGTCTTTTGTGTTTTGTGCATCACTTTTCTGTAGCTTTCACTCTTTCCATGGTGGCGTACCGGAGCATCTTTTTGTTTCTCGTTCTCGAATCGTTTTTTTTTTGCGTGTCACACGCGGTCGCCCTTTCCAAAGCTCCTGTAGTTACCATTGAATTCTGAAACATTTTCTGGTATTTCTATGGTGATGTTTGGACACACTCCCTGAAGTTTCCACAGTTCCCTGAACGTCATACGCAACCGCACGCTCTCGCAGACACGTTCTGGATTGTGTAGAATCTGTCCTTGTTGTCAAAGAAAGACATTTTCTTCTCGAACTTCGTAGGCCGACAACAAGGAGTGTAGCGCGCCTTGTCTTTTTTTCCGTTTTCTCGTCCACGCCGGCCTTTCTCACTGGAGCCGTTATTTAACTGCATGTGCTCCATTACAAAGTCATAGTTGCGTCTCTCGTGGATGCACTTCCCACTGCAGTATCTGAAGCGCACGGTCTCGTCGCTTTCGTACCCGAGCCCAAGCTCGCTCACCGTGAGCTCGACCTCATGTAGAGAGCACGGTTTTGGGCCTTTCCGTGCTCGTTTGGTTCTCCGTCCCGTCTCGGTTCTCATCCTCCTTTCCTTTCGGTCCACCAGAGTCGCAATCACCTTCTTCAACTCGCCCTCGGTGAAGCTTTGGAAGAGGTACGAGACTAGAGGAGGAAAAACACCCAGAGGAGAATGTTAATGTGTGCTCTTCCATAACTCAAGAGACTTAATTGAGTTCTTAGGCCAGAAACATACTTTACATCAATGTATGCTTTTCCCAGATTTTTGCTAATGAGCCATTAAACACACTTAACGTGCGTTTGTGATTCCGTGGCGGAAACAAATCCTCAGTTCTCAAGGGGCGATTGAGTTACCTTTGAATGTCTGTGTCATTAAACCAGAGCTGGGATAATTTACCATCAGTTCCCTTTGGAGTATATTATGTTTTAGAATAGCAGTTTCGGATTTATGAGTAAAGTAATGTTCATTACTTTCACAATTTTGTTCTACAACCTAAATTATACACTATTAGGTTTCAAATGTGAATTTTGAAGCCACTCTTTGTCTGTTTTTTTTGCTAACAAGTTGGCGCAAAAAAAAAAAAAAAAGGTTCAATGGGGTTCTTGACTAATTTAAAGAACCATTTATGCCAGAAAGGTTCTATATAAGAATAAATGTCTTACTGTGATGTTCAATGGGTTATTTCAAAGTATTTCTGATAATAAAGTATGTTATTGAGCTGCTTAACTCTGCTGCTTAATGAATTAAAACTAAATGAATTCAAACTAAATTCATGAAATGATGGGAATCCCTAAAAGGTTCTATATATATATATATATATATATATATATATATATATATATATATATATATATATATATATATGAAGTGCCTGACGGAACCCTTTAATGTTCTATTTAGAATGTTTTCTTTTAAGAGTGATGTAACAATAAATGGATATGTAGCAAGTTTTTTTTTTTTTTTTTTTTTTTAAATACAGCGAATTAAAAAATGAATGTTTGAGTCTGACTGTGTAATTTACAGTGTGTTGTTGTGGAACAAAAAGTGAAAGTCTCTTTCTGTTAGCCTCAGAATTTAAATGAAAACACAAGAAAAGTCTTGAGGGAACTCATTAAAATGCCAATTCTCTTCTGGGTTTTGCCTACAAACTCAACAGCTCTATATGGGGTATAAACATGCTAACAATAACTATCAAGATTCTCTTTAAACTGTTTCACCTGCATGAAAAAGCTCACTGTGTGTGCTAATTCCCTCTGTAGTGAATCTTGTGTCAACTTGTGCTTGCATAAAGTGTGTTTCAGACCTTAGTAATGTTTGCATTAAGTATCAACTTTGTCTTAGATGTTTTTACTAAAATTCCTTAGAGGTAAAAGTCGACACAGTTGTTGAAATGCAGTAAGAATATAGACCTTATTGAGGACGGAGAGCATGTTTAATTTGACACAAATGAAAACAAGGCTGAAGGCTGTTGGGTTTAAACATGTTGTTCATTCAATAGGTTGCAATAGGATCATTAGTAGGTCAGCGTGAAAGTGTGTTTCGAATCAGTTCTGCATTGCTGTTGAAAATTGTATATTATATATTAGATTTTACATACATTTTTATTGCAAACTCAAACATTATAGCTGGCTTATATAGAAGCAGTTAAATATGACTGGAAAAAGCATCATTAAGAATGTGTTAAACTACAAACCAAAACGTAATGTTTCGCATCATATGCATTGTCCTCAAGGAAAAGTGTGTTTTTGAATTTATGGTTTTCTGGCCAGAAACAAAATCCTTATTGTTGAGCCTTGGACTTAATATATATGACTTTGCATACCTTTTGGACTTTCTTTTTTATTTTCATCTGTGTCTAATTACATTTTTATGGTCTCTAGAACTATAAAATGAATGTAAATAGGCAGAAAGTTTGGCTTTAATAGTTAAGAATTTGACATGTTCAGTATGACTCTAAAAAGAGACGTGTGAGATTATGCTCGAGTCTTGTTTTCAGGAGACGCATCTGTTAAAGTACAGTCGGTAACTTCATCTTCAGCTCTCCATTTAAACTCATTACTGTCTAGGATAGGGCTGTGCCAACTAATCACAATTGCAATAAAATTACAGTTCGATAGAAGCTCGAGTCATTTCTAAATTGCTAAACGCTGCCATATAAAGTCATTATTTAAACTCATCTTGTATGCAAAAGATGTTTGCCAATCAGAAAGCAGCATGCTAACAAAGGTACAGGTTGTTGCACCTTTATTATAGAATCTGTCAATGCAAGCTGTTAATTTGATTTCCTTCTCGTTAATTTACAGTTTTAACAATATTATGAAAAAATGCTAAAATTGCATTTAAAATCACAATCAGTGTCTTATGTTGTCCATATATTTTCTTCTTCTCTACAGTATATCTCTGTCTGTCTTCCACGGCTCTTAAAACTATCATAATATTGGTTGTGTTACACTTAAGAACTCAAAGGGCTTGACCTGCACATTTTGTCTCGGATTTACCAGCTTTAAATCTCTATAATGGTAGTAAAGTAGGATTACGTCCATCTTTAAGATGGGTTTAGAGCATTTTTGCACTGACCTTTCGATGCTCCATGTCAGTAGCCCCTAACCCTGGTCCTAACACTACACATTTGTGTATGTCTCCCTAATTAAACACACCTGATTTTAACTCATTATTATGTCTTTAGAGGCACCAAGACGGGTGTGTTAGATAAAAGAGAGATGCAAAATGTGTACCAGGTTGAGAGAAAACTGTCCTATATGTAGGATAAGAATAGGTCTGCTTATCTTTGCAGTCTTTACAAGTCGGATATGTTTTAGGAAAATTGCTTTCGCGTGTAATTGCACACTTTTCATGCGGCCGTTTCAACATACAGTGTCTGAATGCGCTAAAGAAAAGGGGCAAAAAATATTCTTGACAATAATAAATTTAATTTAATTTCGGGTGTTTTGGCCAACAACTAGAAATGTTCCTTGAATTATCTTTATGAGATTAAATATTTGCCAGTTTCTACACTTTTGATTAGCATAACTTATCAGCATGTCACTATATTTGGCTTTTTATAACATGTTATTTCAGATTAGTGGAAAGAAAACCTCCAAAATACACTTTTAAGTGAATGTGATCTATTTGCAACTGTAGATTTCAATTACTATATATATAATTTTTTTATTTTTTTATTTTTTTTAAGGGACGTTTTCTCAAAATGAGTTTTCTCTCCTGCACTGATCCAGAAATCTCCACTTCAGCAGCTTTACACTTTTATTCCTATCTATATTTTGAAGGTTTTTTTACAAAGGGTTTGGTTTATATATAGAATTCATAAAAGTATGTTGAAAATGTATTTTATTTTTGACTGTTGACAGTATTTTCCGATTTATGGAGTGATAAAAAGAGACATCCAAAATCCACTCTGTAAAAACATTTAACTATATCAACAAAATAAAACAAGAATTGTGAATCTGGCCTGGAAATGTATGCAAATTAGTTCATATTTAATAGATCATGCATTTGCATATCTAAACAACATTTAAGGAAACTTTGTCCTCTTAATCTTTAATATTTGGCCACTTCTTTGTTATAGAAATGCTACAGCCACTGTAATTTCTTGAACAAGAGCATGTGGACGTCAAAACATGCAAACTCAGAGCAATTTTGAAATTGCAATTAACAACAGTTTGCATTATTAAGAATCACATTGATGTATTCTCCTGTGTTGGCCTAGATTTATAAATGATTAACATTACAAATCTGGTGAAATGGCACACGTTGCGAACCCATATGAATGTCAACCCAAACAAATGCAGAGATGGAGTTTGCTAGCCGAGCTGCTGAGATGCACTCCTCACATGTAAATGATAAAAGTGCAACACTTCACATGAAAAACACAACGAGCGTCAGACTTTATTCATTAGCATATCATATGCACATTATTAGAAACTCAAACAAACAGCACATGCAGAGACTAAGTTGATGTGGAGCAGAATTTACTGTGAACGGAGACGCTCTGAGACAGAAGAAACTTTAAACCTTCACGCATGTAAATAATTAAAGCGTCGCGCTTCACCCTGAAACCCACAGGGCATACATTTATTTAACTGAATATTTCACAGTATAGCACTATGCTATATTATGATTTTATGTTTTTAATGTATCATACAGCCTTTGAATTGGTCTAATAATGCATGGAATTCGCCACTTCTGGTATTTTTAGTCGACGTGGGAAAATTGTAATCGAGGATTTTTTATAATCAAGTACTTGATTTACTTTATTTTTATTTAATCAAGGAATTGTGACAGCCCTAATGCTGATATCTACTAGTTAAAGATGCTCTAAGTAATGTTGGGGACTTCACTTCTTGTTGACGTTCGACGTATTGTCAAACAAAACGGAGGCTAGCTCGACCCTCCCTCGTCCCGTCCCCTCGCCACCTTTCGAAGGCTTTTCCGATGTAAATTCGGGACTTCGTGCGTTCCTTCTCCTTTTCCCTCTTCTTTGCTATTTGTTCATCGGGACGGCGTCTCTTTGGTCGTGTGTCGGCCATATTAAAATTCTCAAGAATATAATTCTTACGTTAGTCGTTGTCGTTGTCTAGGACATCTCTCCTCTAGCTAACTCCCCTCTTCATGCTTCTCTCTCCTCCACTCCCCCCTTCATGTGCACTAACCCCCCCAACCCCACCCCCAAATCATTCTTGTCGGTTATCGGCTGGAACACTGTTTGTTATGTTTTGTGGTCCAGGCTGGGCCAGTTTGTTTTTGTTGCCGTTTGTGGAGCCTGGGCTGTCTACAGAGACCGCGTTTTTGTACAGTGTGTTCAGGGGACAGGCAGCTAGCGGATAGTAAGGAGATGTTTGCTGTATGTGACAAAAAATGTTTCGGCATAAAAACGCGTCGCATCGCTTAGAGCACCTTTAATTCACCTATTTACTTATATATCAAGTGAGCTGACAGATGCTGTGTGTGTGTGGTAACTGTGAACTGATGATATACCAGGTTTTGTGTGACTGAGCGGTGTTGGCGTGTAGTATAAACACAACGCCGACTGAAGAACGACTTTAAATCCTTCCCATCATGTCTACGTCAACGGCACCTAATCCACACTAGCGCCGTCGCTACATAAGGAAAACCAAAAAAGGTTTCTCTTACATTCGGAGAGAAAGGAGCCCATGTCCTCCGTGGCTCTGACCGCTCGTCGCGGCGCTGGCTTCCTCGCTGAGGTTGATGATAGTGAAGATGAGGATGATGATGATGATGATGATGATGATGATGGGGATTCAAGTGCTGAGGCTGGTGGTGGATGTGAGGAAGGGCCTGAAGAGATCTCTAAGGCCTTTGGGTAGGAGGGCCCGACAGGTAACGTGGTTCTCATAAGCAGGAGGAAAAACGAGGCACCAAACAGGATGAAGGCGATGACCTCTTTCCATACCCTCATCTTAGAGCAGCGTGGAGCATTGAAACTCTGAAAAACAGATGTTAAAACAGGCTCGTCAGGCAACTCATCTCACCCGTGGTGTTTATCTTCGAGATGTTTTGGATTTTATATATACAGTAATCAACATTTGAAGCTGATCAAAACCTTTCATCAAAGTTAAACATTAATTTTGAACAATACCCGTTCTTGTGTTAGGACAACTTTGAGAAACTTTTTTTGATCCATTTCAAATGTTGACTACTATAGATAGATAGATAGATAGATAGATAGATAGATAGATAGATAGATAGATAGATAGATAGATAGATAGATAGATAGATAGATAGATAGATATTCTGTTTTAATATTACATTTTGTATCATTTTGTTGTGTTTTTGTCTTTTTTTATAACTATTATAGCCATGGTTCAGACAGGCTTTTTATCCGCCTTTGAAATATGTGGCTTCCTTCACATTTATTGAAAGCTTTCAATGAACTGTAAAAGTGTTCCTGAGCACAGTCTACAAAAAAATGCATGGTATTAAAGGAGTAGTTCGCTCAAATTACACAGTTTGTCATCTTGTCATTTTGTCTTATAATGTCGAAGCCTTTGCATGCAACAAAAGTAGATGGTGATTTATTCTTCTAAAAATAACATAAAAACACTGTAAGAGTAGTTTGTATGACTTTTGTGCTATATATACTCCAAGTCTTCCAAATTCACACTGATATTTAACTACAGCAGAATGCATATGTATATAGATTGGTATTGGATATTTAATAGTGCATGCTCATTTTCCTTGTTTTTATATTTAGATGACCTTTGCTGTCATCTAACGCTCATTTCAATTTAATCTTTAAAATTACTACATGTAATAAGTGTTAAATGTTATCTTTGGCAAATCTAAAAATGAATATGTAGTGATTTCTAAATTTGCTTGTACCATTAAAAAAAAAAAAAATATATATATATATATATATATATATATATATATATATATATATATATATATATATATATATATTTTTTTTTTTTTAGACAAAATTGTGTATGTGTACAGTACCAGTTAAAAGTTTGGAAACATTACTATTTTTAATGGTTTTGAAAGAAGTCTCTTATGCTCATCAAGCCTGTAGTTTAAAAAAAAAAAAAAAAAAAAAAAACAGTAATATTATGAAATATTATTACAATTTAAAATAATGGTTCTCTTTTTTAATATACTTTAAAATGTAATTTATTTTTGTGATGCAAAGCTGAATTTTCATCAGCAAGTACTCCAGTCTTTGGTGTCTTATGATCCTTCAGAAATCATTCTAATATGATGA
Organism: Rutilus rutilus; assembly: GCF_951802725.1. Taxonomy (NCBI): domain Eukaryota; kingdom Metazoa; phylum Chordata; class Actinopteri; order Cypriniformes; family Leuciscidae; genus Rutilus; species Rutilus rutilus. Next base: position 3,576,452 of record NC_140214.1, read on the forward strand.
TTTATGATCAATGTTGGAAACAGTTGTGCTGCTTAATATTTTTTTTTATAACCTTTTTTCAGGATTATTTGATGAATAAAAAGTTAAAAAGAACTGTATTTATTTAGAATAGAAATCTTTTGTAACAATATACACTACCGTTCAAAAGTTTGGGAACAATAACTTTTTTTTTTAAAGAAATTAGTACTTTAATTCAACAAGGATGCGTTAAATTGATAAAAGGTGATGGTAACGATTTATATTGTTAGAAATGTTTTTATTTTGAATAAATGCTGTTTTTATGAATAAATGCTGTTAACGTTTTACTCATCAATGAATCCTGAAAAAAGTATTCCAAAAAAATATATTAAACAGCACAACTGTTTCCATCATTGATAATAACTGAGTATCAAATCATCATATTAGAATGATTTCTGAAGGATCATAAGACACCAAAGACTGGAGTACTTGCTGATGAAAATTCAGCTTTGCATCACAAAAATAAATTACATTTTAATGTATATTAAAAAAGAGAACCATTATTTTAAATTGTAATAATATTTCATAATATTACTGTTTTTTTTTTGTTTTTTTTGTTTTTTTTTACTGCAGGCTTGATGAGCATAAGAGACTTCTTTCAAAAACATTAAAAATAGTAATGTTTCCAAACTTTTGACTGGTATGTGTATGTGTATGTTTATGTGTATGGAATATTTATAGGTATATTTAAGTTGTAAGAATTGAGAAATTACAAAATGCCGGACAGTCTGTTTCAAGAGCGACCAGACCCTGAGAGGACAAAAGGACCTCTCTGGAAATTACCATTTGAACTCGCCATCGAGACGAAAGTCTCACCTCTCCGAGTCATCCTAATCTACATCTCTGTCCCTCTCCCCTCACCCCCTCTCTCTCATGCTCAGATGATCGCCTCAATTCACCCAAGAAAATGTATAGTTTAATAGTGAATGATTACCACAGAGTATTTTTCATGCTTGGTATCATTTAAAATGTCACAGTGCGACTGGTACAAATGTCTCATTTCCAAATAAGTAAAGCAAATGGTAATAAGGTTTTTAAGAGTTTAAAGATAACTGACTTACAAAGGAAGGTGGTCTCTCAAGACAAAATGGTCACACACTCCCCAAAAGGTGCAACCTCTGAATGCAAATTTCTTTTGTTAGTACATGTTTTCCATGTGAAAGGTTTGTCTATATAATGAAGATCGAGGCCTTTTCTGTAACTCAGATTCGCCCGTGAGGCTGAGAGAGAGAGAGAGACCATTTAACAACATCTAACTGACTTTGACATTATTTTCATTGAAGAGTTAAACGGAACAGTCAAACATTCGCTCATAATTAATGATCCACTAGATATCATTAAAACCTTTTCATTTATGGAGTCAGATGAAATAACGAGAGAATACATACTCAAACGTATTGCATTTAATCCAAAAATACTTTGCCTCGAGAAAAGGACAGTAACACGTATAAAGACCCTCCGCGCTGGTCGGATGCCGGACTTTGGGCCGATCGAGCGCGAGCTTACAAGTCATTATTAACTTATAATCTTCCACTTCTCAGTTTTGCTGAAATCTGTTTTGCTTGGTTTTGTTCGGGTTGCATCACTATCGGTCATGTGACCCAAAAACAAAGGGCGCTTGGCAGCAAACTCAGGACTACTATCCATCTGAAGGACTATTTTTATACCGCTTTTTATTTTTATTTTCAGAACATGGCAATATAAATAACACTCCATGTTTCTTTTGTGCATTACAGAAAATGACAGCTGATGATAACACAATTTTTTGGGTGAACTATTCCTTTTAGGGGCTTAACCTTTTGTATATTGTACTTTCTTTGGCTTCAACCGCACACTTGGCGCAGAGAGTGATTTTAATAACCCTTAATTATACGATAATAATACAATTGAAAGAATTACTGTCTGTTTTGAATGCTTTGAGATCATCTTATTTGTGCGGCGTATGAATGGAGGTTCTCTCTTTCAAGTCATGATCTTTTCTACGCATTGTATCCTTTTCCCATTTGATTCCTTCATCTTTATGAAGGCGTGTCCCTTATAACATCCACCTGGGTTGGAGAATGAGATCCGACATCATTGTGCACACAAGCAAGTCCGAACTATTAGTCTTACGTTTCCTGAGGGGGAATCTTTGTTTGTCGAGATGATCCAGTCAATGCTGGCAGATTTGTGATGGTGAACAGACCTTCAGTAGGTGTTGAAACTAGACAGGGTGAGATGGATCTAGTTTTTGTGCATTGCATTTTTTTTTTGATAACAACGGTTCAAAGTTTTGCATGTGGGTCTGCTGGTAGAACGTTCTCCACCAGATCAATCAGTTGGGTTTTGTTTGTTTAGCTATATCTATGGAGCAATCATGTATCTATGCATGTGTGCACATACTTTTCTTTTACTCTCTCAAAAGGCTGCATTCTTTTCCTGCTGGGAATCTCTTTCAGACACTGTTGTTTTTGCAGTTGAACATAACTGGTTGAAGTCTTTTTTTTTTCTTCTTTTTTCTTTGTTATTACTAGTTACCGTTTTCTCCAGAGTAGGAGGAAGCGGGAAAACTCTTCCCCAGATCAGGAAATGGCAGATGAGTAACATTTAAGGACAAATCCAGACACTATATGCTGGAAGTGTTTTGCCAGATTGACAGTATGGTGGTCTTATTGGGTTAATGGGGGTTTGGCTGCCAAGTCTAGAGTTAATGTGTGTGTCTGAGGTATAGAAATGGCGTAATTGTTTTATTTTTGATATTGAGCACAAATATTTTCATGAGTGATTCTCACTTCATCAGAGTGATTCATGTCTGGCTCATACTTTAACTTCTAAATAAGGAAATAGGTATAATCCTAATTATACTGTGCAAGATGAAGCTATGACGAAATTAATGATCTAATATGAATATAAACTAGATGAAGCTTATTTTTAAGACATTTTTTTGCATTGACTGTTTTTTATTTTGTTCCCCCTCCCCCAAATTTTATATAATTCTATAAAACACAATCACATTATTGTGATGCAGAATGCATTGATATTTTTCTTTTTTTAAGTATTTATATATTATAATTTTTTTTTGAAAATGTAATGAGAATCATCATTAAAAATAGAATTGAATAACAAAAAATAATGTCATTAGGCAAAAAATATCCTATAATGTTCTTTGTCATTTGTGACCCTGGACCACAAAACCAGTCACATGGGTAATTTTTGGGAAATTGAGCTTTATACATCATCTGAAAGCTGAATAAATAAGCTTTCCATTGATGTATGGATTGCTAGAATATAACAATATTTGGTCGAGATACAACTATTGAAAATCTGGAATCTGAGGGTGCAAAAAAATCAAAACATTGAGAAAATCTCCTTTAAAGTTGTTCATTTATGTTCACGATTGTGCAGCATTCACTCACAAAAATACATGTTTTATATATTTACGGTAGGAAATTTACAAAATATCTTCATGGAACATGATCTTTACTTAATATCCTAATGATTTTTGGCATAAAAGAAAAATCTATCATTTTGACCCATAAAATGTATTGTTGGCTATTGCCACAAATATACCCGTGCGACATGTGACCGGTGACGTGATCCAGGGTCACATATTTTTGAAGTACATAGACTTTGTGTTCCATGTCTCTGTGTGGCCAAAAAAAAACTGTCTAAACGAGTAAACACAAGCTATTATCATTTTTTTTAATTGCAAAATTAATGCCTTTTTTAATAAGTCTGGAATTCAGTCTCTTTTCTGGAAAGCATGCTGTGATTTTTGATGTGTTCTGGTGTCTTTATCTCGACTGCTGTGTGTTTTGGAAACGGCATTATCACTCTGGTCAACTTCTTCGCTTGACCAAATGTAGATCTGGCACGTCTGAACGCCTGAAAACTTCCAACAAATGATAATTAATAGATCATTATTTAAGTGAATGTCATGAAAACATGTCTAGCTAGTTTCTACCCAAACTCTCATGAAACCAATGTTACTTGAAAAGTCATTATGATCCTCAGAATAGGCTTTCATTTACTTCAAGTAAAGTGTAAATTGTTTTTCCTTCTCGATTTTGGGGAGAAATATGACCTTCTTGATGGGTTTCATGAGATTTGTGTATTTTGAAATCCAGGGTAATCCAAAATGTGTCAAGATATACAAAAGAACACTTGATGAACCAATAAACTTTCTCTAGATTCATACGGCATGTGTTATTCCCACTAATGGTTATTCGCCTTTCTGCTTTAATCGTCCTTTAGTTTCAGTACAAATAATCAAACCACAGTTTGAGTTTTCAGAGATGGATGTTTGATTAATTGGCCTGTTGAGGCGAATTGTTTCCATCAGGGGTGCTCTGCTAATTAACTTTATTTACACAGACCGTTATGATGAACGCAATGGACAATTACATGTGAGACATACTTCATGCTGATTATTGAGTCTGACATTAACTGCAGTGTGTTTGATGAATTATGTTATGATGTAATTGTTGTGTATTAAGGGTTACCTCATCATCTATTTTAAACGGCTGTGATCTGATTGATTATGAGTAAAACTTTAGTGATGTAATAGTCCTTATTTCAGAGACTGTTACGCTCTTCAAAAAGGGCTTCAGTAGTTGCACATTCAACAATTTTTTTTGTTGTTCAATTATATGGATATACTTTTATGATTAAACCATCAGCGAAGCAACATCACAGCACTTCAAAAAATTAAAGTATGAAAAAGTATTAAATTTACAGTAAATCAAATGTAATTTATTTAATATTTTTTCTTTTATATAAAATATATATTTTACAAAATATTTTTACTATAAAATTACTATAAAATCAAAGCCATATAGCTAACAAAGTTGTGTTCTAAATTTGAAGTTGATATCACAAAAATTGAAGTTCCCATGAGATTTTGTTTAGGCGTAATACCACAAATAGCCACCGGGTGCCATTGAACTCCATTGAATTTAATTGTATGCATTCTGCCATAACAAATTAATACATTTCTGTCCAAATATCACTTCTGTCACAAAATATGGAACCTTGAGACTCAGACCTTTCTGTCAATATGTGTTTGGTCAAGATTAGAAAAGATTTTGATAATATATTATGAAACATAATGATGCCCAAAAGGGGAGGAGCCTGATAAAATAATTTAGAGTATCGTTTCTATGGTAACGCAATGTCCAATTTCAAAACGGTTTTCACAGGATGAATTCTGAGATCGTACGCTTTCAAATGATACCTAATTTATGATAACTACTAAAATATGTAATGTAAGAATAAAAAAAAGCGATAAAAAAGATATTATATTTTAGAGAATAATATATATATTATAATTTTTAGAGGATAATATTATTTTCTAATTTTTTATTTAAAAATACTAGATTATATGTTCTATTATGAACTTTTGAGGTGCGCTCTTGTCATAAATTCATCTGTTTCTGTTCCTACATAATTTGTAACAAAAAACAGTCCTAAAATATCGATTTTTTTTTTCTTTTTTTTTTTTCTAAATGTCGACAAAAAACGATTGCGAAATGACGCCGTTTCCATTAACCGATGTTATGCGACTAAAACGTAATTTTTTCCTCTCGCGATAAGTCATTACAAAAATCATAGCAACAGACAGATTTATGTATATCCCAGCCACTGCACTGGCCATTATTATTAATTGAAAACGTGTAGTATCCAATCATTAATGGCAAGGAACGACCCTTATTATACTTGTGAGCGGCACATATGAGGTGTTTCTGGGTGTTTCTCCCTCATATCTGCTTCGAGGTCTCGATTGTGGCATTTCTTTGAGGTTTAGAATCCATTATTCCTGTAATTCTTCTGTCTTTTATGAGTTTAATAAAGAACTCTGTCTCGTATTCTGTCCAAACACACCGCGTCATCACGTCAGCTGACCTGTAAATGCGCAAAAACTGTTTCCATTGCAGTTTTGTGAAATATTTATTTTTCGAATTGCCTGTAAAACCACCTCAAGCGAGCGTAACAACTTTTTTGCGATAAATGGGAGTTTTTGCGAAAATTACGTGTTTCCATTGGGCGTATTTTCAATTCGCAATTTCAATTTGCGCAATTTGAAGGGTAACGGAAACGCGGCTATTAGCAGGTTTTTAGGCCCTGCTGAAATAGTAAGCTCTTGTAAAACATACTCCAATTGTTTTATTTACAAAAATATTTTTTTACAGTGTAGGCTATACATATTTTTGTCCAGATGCCGCAAATATCTAGCATGTAGTGAATCATGTTTGATGGCTGTGAAAGTCTAAGCCTACCAGCTTGTCAGAAGGGTCTTCATAAGAAAGCAAAACAAACATTTTCCCTGGAAAGAGAGTGAATGTCTGTTTCTTTTCATCCGTCACAACATTGGTCACCTCACATCTCATCTCATCTTATCTCTACTTGGCAAAGACAGATTGTTTAACAGGAAATCGCATGTTGACATGTCAGTTCAGTTTCTAAGAAGCGTGTGTCTGTGTAATCTGATGAATTGTCTTTGCAGTAGTCTGATATTGTCAGATTGATAACAAGTATGACAGGATGCAATATTCTCTAGAATAAACAAACGTTTGTGTTGTGGAGATCACAGCTGATAATGATCATAATCATAAACGGATAATGATCCTGTCAGCCTCATGCTGTTTCTACATAAAGGCTCCTGTGGTGTGTGTGTATATAGGTGTATAATGAGATGTGTCAACTGTCAACTGCTAGAAATGTAAATGTGAGAGCCACAAAGGAACTGCACATCGTATTGCATGTCTACATACAAAAGTCTGGTGTCTGTATATATATATATTTTTATATTTATGAAAGTTAAAATGGTCGTGGGCTTATTATTTATTCATTTTTTTGCACTAAAATTAATTTTGTTGCACAAGCTGCACTGTAAAAAAAACAAAAAATAATTTATATTTGATATATAAATATATAAAAAATTTTTTTTGGGAACTCTGATACTTTTTTACTGGATTTTTTTGATTAATAGAAATTTCTAAAGAACAGCATTTATTTGAAATAGAAATCGTTTGTAACATTATATATGTATTTACTGTCACTTGATCAATTTAATGCATCTTTGCTGAAAAAAAGTATTAATTTCATTTAAAAAAAAAAAAAAAAAAAAATCATACTTACTGACCCCAAACTTTCAAATGGTAGTATAACTTATGTTAGTCAGACAATTTAATGCATTAATATTTAATTAAACTCATGTACGTTATAGGTGTGTGTATATCTGCTATTTCACAGCGACTTTGGCTCATGATTGTTTTGAATCTTTGTGTTTTTATAATGTGAACCTATTTTGCACTGATGTCAGACTTATTGTTCATAATGTGTGAATAATCTGATCTTTTGGTTCCATCAAGTTCCAAATTAAATTGGTCATATATTTAACTCACTGTATTACACAAACATTGTCACATGGTTTATTTAATACATAAACCATTTTGTGTAGTAGTGCCAAAACCAACTATGTTGTGATTTTTATACTGTTACCATGATATGTTATTATTCATACGTGATACGTGAAGTTTTGCACATTCAGTTCCGCCCACCCATAAAGTCACATTTTCTGTTGTCAACTTCAACACGCCCAGCTGTAATTTATATGACTGTGTGTGAGCAAAGTTTTCTACTGGCAATTGCAAACATAAAGTGTGACAAACTACCTGTTTCCTGAGCAAGTCTCTCTATCAGCTCTGGACAGGATCACACTTTCCCACCGTTTGAATTGACGTTAGAAACTTTCCACTGATGGAGAAAAGTCAGGAAACCCTAGTTAGTCACCCTATACTTTCTGCTAATGTGCAA
>NC_140214.1:3586763-3634937 GCF_951802725.1 Rutilus rutilus
GATGTTAATGTGATACACCTGTGCTTGTCAACTTGAGAACTAACTTCATAAATCCACTAAAAATTACCAAAACATACAGTACCAGTCAAAAGTTTGGAAACGTTACTATTTTTAATGTTTTTGCAAGAAGTCTCTTATGCTCATCAAGCCTGCAGTTAAAAAACAAAACAAAAAAACAAAACAGTAATATTATGAAATATTATTACAATTTAAAATAATGGTTCTGTTTTTTAATATACTTTAAAATCTAATTTATTTTTGTGATGCAAAGCTGAATTTTCATCAGCAAGTACTCCAGTCTTTGGTGTCTTATGATCCTTCAGAAATCATTCTAATATGCTGATTTATGATCAATGTTGGAAACAGTTGTGCTGCTTAATATTTTTTTTATAACCTGAGATACTTTTTTCAGGATTATTTGATGAATAAAAAGTTTAAAAGAACTGTATTTATTTAGAATAGAAATCTTTTGTAACAATATACACTACCGTTCAAAAGTTTGGGAACAATAACTATTTTTTTTTAAAGAAATTAGTACTTTAATTCAACAAGAATGCGTTAAATTGATAAAAGGTGATGGTAACGATTTATATTGTTAGAAATGTTTTTATTTTGAATAAATGCTGTTTTTATGAATAAATGCTGTTAACGTTTTACTCATCAATGAATCCTGAAAAAAGTATTCCAAAAAAATATATTAAACAGCACAACTGTTTCCATAATTGATAATAACTGAGTATCAAATCATCAGAATGATTTCTGAAGGATCATAAGACACCAAAGACTGGAGTACTTGCTGATGAAAATTCAGCTTTGCATCACAAAAATAAATTACATTTTAAAATATATTAAAAAAGAGAACCATTATTTTAAATTGTAATAATATTTCATAATATTACTGTTTTTTTGTTTTTTTTAAACTGCAGGCTTGATGAGCATAAGAGACTTCTTTCAAAAACAGTAAAAATAGTAACGTTTCCAAACTTTTGACTGGTACTGTATATTATGATTTTATTTTGCTCTCTATTGTAATGACATTAAGACATTTTTAAGTGCGATTTGTGTGTTCAAAAGTGTTTTGGGGGCTGCTGTGTATGAAATGCTTGCAACAGTTGTAGTGGGTCACTCACAAATCTGCCAGTGGTTACATAACTTGACTACATAATCAACTATTTCAACATCTATTGTTGAAACGTTTTGCTAGTCTCTGTATTTAATTTCTGAATGCACATTTAAACACAGGAGCAGTTAGCATGCGAAGTTATCAGATATTATGCCAATGCGTCCTTTCATCCGCTGACCCTAAATTGCATATAAGCTAAACATGATGTCACATTTGGGCTCATTTTCAAAATAAGCTATAAACATTGACAAAGTCTCTGAGCATCTGCTCACAGAAATCGCATGTTTACTGGAAGTGTTAGTCGACAGCTGTGAAAGACACCATTTAGCATTTAGTTTGTGTATTTGGAGGTTAGCCAGTCCATGTGCGGATGCTATGTCTGAAATACAACAGCTGTCACGTACTGAACCTGTGAATGAGTGTAAAATCTGAATATAACCCTGGAACTAACACACCTTATTATTACTCTACGCTGAACGACGCATATCGATTCGGTATGAAGAGGTCGAAACAGTGCGTTGGTCACATGCTTTTATTTCAGTGTTTAAAATGTACTTTGTAGATGCCAGAGTTGTGCGCCATTCAGAACTGAATTGAGAATGCCACTTAAATTCCAACTAAATTAATTTTTTTACAATGCGATTTGAATGTAAGTAGAATTCAAATCCATTGAAGTTTAAAGATATTCATATGATTCTAATTGAACTAGAACAGCAAAGTTTGTTGATCATGATACATTTTAATATTAATATTAATATTAATAATATTAATTAATAATATATTAATATAGATAGATAGATAGATAGATAGATAGATAGATAGATAGATAGATAGATAGATAGATAGATAGATAGATAGATAGATAGATAGGCAGATAGGCAGATAGATAGACAGAAGGATGGAGAGATGGATGGAGAGATGGATGGATAGATAGATAGATAGATAGATAGATAGATAGATAGATAGACAGACAGACAGATAGATAGATAGATAGATAGATAGATAGATAGAGGGATGGATGGAGGGAAAGATATATAGATGGATGTGGATGGATGGATAGATAGACAGACAGACAGACAGACAGACAGACAGACAGACAGACAGACAGATAGATAGATAGATAGATAGATAGATAGATAGATAGATAGATAGATAGATAGATAGATAGGCAGATGGATGGATAGATGGATGGATAGATAGACAGAAGGATGGATAGATGGATGGATAGATAGACAGAAGGATGGATAGATGGATGGATAGATAGACAGAAGGATGGATAGATGGATGGATAGATAGACAGAAGGATGGATAGATGGATGGATAGATGGATGGATAGATGGATGGATAGATGGATGGATGGATAGATAGATAGACAGAAGGATGGATAGATGGATGGATGGATAGATAGATAGATAGATAGATAGATAGATAGATAGATAGATAGATAGATAGATAGATAGATAGATAGATAGACAGAAGGATGGATAGATAGATGGATGGATAGATAGATGGATAGATAGATAGATAGAGATTAACTTCAGTGTGGAAGAGCACTTCATTTCACAGAATGCATTACCTGTGTTGAATTACTTTGAATTTCAATTCAGTGAAATCCTCTTCCTATCATTCGAATTCAATGTTTGTTGTGGCTAATTCAAATGCACAAGATTTTGCACAACCCTGACAGATGCTTAAATGCTGATGGTTTGTTACTCAGTTAATGTTGGCTCCAGAACATTACACCAATGTGCTTAATATGCAGGTGATGCAAATTCCAATTTAAATGAAACCACATATGTAAATTTTACTCCTCCCAAAATGTTACAGAATAAATGTTTGAGAGCATTATAGGCTATATGACATGTTACAGCCGTATATAGCCAAACGCTACTGCAACATGCATTGCCGCTGATGAGTATAGCTGAGTATCTCTTCAGCAAGCCATCGCACAAACTAATGCAAACGAATTTATATTCGGATTCATATTGGTTTTGCGGAGTGAATGTGGCCAAGTGTAAATGGAACCGTTTTAACAAATCAGGTTGGTATCTGATCAGTACAAGTGACCAGGTGTAAACAGGCCCTGAGAATTTCTGTGATGTTCTGTGATACATGCATGCTAACATCTCCGTGAAATCTAATTCACAGTCCTCAATGTTTTGCTAGTTTTTACGTCATTTTTGCCTGTCCTGTCTCTTGAAGAACTTTTTGCATTTTCTGTACAGATTTTGGGAGAAAAGTCAGCAGACTTCATTGGGATGGAATGGCTTTTATAGAATGAAAAATGTGGGACAGTTCATCCAAAAATGTAATTTACTCACTCTCTTATTGCTCCAAACATTTCTGACCACAAGATATTTAACAGAAATAAATAAATCCTTTTAATGGAATTATTTTCAGTTCAGCAGAAAAAAAGTACGTCAAACTAGTTTGGAACGGCATGAGGGTTTTATTGTTTGGTTAACTTTCCATTTTAAGACGGCTAAGAATATCACACTCCTATTGGTATCTGTCCTGTATCTTTAAGGCATTTCTTACATTTTTCATGCAGATTTTGGGAGAAATCACACAATGTAAAATATGTTAAAATGTGTGATGTTTAACCCAAAGATGTCAATATATACTAACCCTCATGTTCCAAATCTATATGGACATAAAAAATATGAAATTCAATGGGTTCCAATATTGTTTTTACACAACCTTCCAAATATATTCTTTTCTATTCAGCAGAGGAAAACTCATACAAGTTTGGAACGACATGAGAGTGAATATTTATTATTGTTTTGGGTTTTTGGGGGTAAACTTTCCATTTTGAGACCTGAGAATGCAACACTCCTATTGGCATCTGAAAGCATATTCAATTTTCACATTTTTTTTTTACTAAATATGAAGTAGTTTGTGAATGACAGGCATCTCAGTCCTAGCTCTGCAGACCCAGTTTCCGTGTGGGCTCAGTCATGAAGTCAACAGTTTGGTTCGGAGGTTTGATTTGTGGTTCCACTGAGGATTTACAACGGCAGGAATTTGATATCATCATATAACCGAGCTTCCCAAGGTTGGAGGGGTCATTTCACCCGCTCTGTGTGAACGCCGCGCCTTTTAGAGGGTATTTCCTGCCATCTTTCACCCCAGTTAGTATTTGCGGCTGGTTGTAAAAATGTACCTCATTTAGGGAAAGTCTGGAACATCTGACAGGAATAAAAAGCCCAGATGCACGATGGAGAAGACATGCACATGTGCGTCGCTCTAGTGATCAATAGCCGGAAAAGGACGTGACCTTTACATATCACATCCTGATTAATGCACACTAAACCGCAATGTATTCAACATTGTTTTAATCACGTATGCATGATTTAGAACTTCCAGAGTTGTTTTATTTTTTGTTTGACAACAGCTGTGTTATCAGATATTACAAATGGATAGTCAAATCTGTAAACCGTAAATCAGTTGCATCGTGGAATTTTACGGTCTGGATGCAATGCCACGAATGTTTGCTTTCGCGAGCCAAAGCCGAGGTTAGCCTCAATCCAGACAGTTCTGCGTGCCGAAGAGCGGATCGTACTTAAATAAAAACCCTGGTGCTATTGTGCGTGATGGCGTTTTAAAAGTCCTGATGATTAGCGACTGGCACACTTCAATGCAGCTTACTCTGAGCGTGTCGGAGCAGGACAGGCAGAAAAAACAAACGCGCCCATTCAAGAGCTTCTTTCTGGAAAAATGTGCAGGGATCAAAACGAGATGTCAAAAAGCTCAGGTTCGTGTTTTGAATGCATAACGCTGCACCTGCAAAGCGGATTTGGAGAGTTCCCCCTGAGGTCGAGGGAAAGAGTGTGGGCGAAAGCGTCGATTTTTACAGCGTGTTCCTTCATCAGGCTTGCAAACTAAGCCCGGTTGAATCCCAGGTTATGGGAGTTGAAAGGCTCAAGTGAATATAAGCTTAACCTGCCATGACACTGCCACCTCAAAATGCGCCAGATCCCACTGACGATTATGATCAGGTCATCGTGACGGGTCATACCAGCCTGGCTAAATTACTTGAAACAAGAGGTAACAATAACAAATAATAATCCTAGTGAAGATTTGTGAACCATTTTTGTTCACTATGGCAGTGGTGCAGTAGATTTTGTCGAGTCAAATTACATGTATTTATACAATACGCTCTATACAATACAACACTACAGTCCAGGCATAATACTAAGATCATCTGACAAGTTTCTTCTAACTATTCCCCGTGCGCGTTTCAAATCGAAGGGTGATCATGCTTTCTCTGTCGCTCGTCCAAGATTGTAGATCTTCCTTGACTCTTAATGTTTTTAAGGGCCGCATAAAATCTTATTTGTTTTCTTTGCCGTTTTATTACATCAGTAGATGGATTTTTTTATGTTTGCTCTTGTTGTAATGTACAGCACTTCGGAACTACTGTGGTAGCCTGTAACGTGCTATATAAATAAATGAACGGATGAATACAGATTGTTTCAAAGCAGCTTCACAGTAATAAACAGGGACATAACAGCTTCAATGATGCAAACTAGAGCAGCACGATTGAATTGTTAAAAAGATCACAATCTCGATTCAAACACCCACGCGATCTCATTCCTAAATGACAACGATTTGCCTATGTCTGTTAAACCTTTGACAAAATCACACCGGAGCATCAAATCTGTGTTCGCGCTGCCGCTGAACCAGAGAGAAGTTATCATTTATGAAACAGCTTCACAAACAGTCTTTTCAATCACACTGTATCGTTATTTCTGTGTTACAAATATTCAAATTATCACAGAAGTACTGGGATAAAAGTGTATAGCTTTTACGGTATCTACGGTAGTGAGCAAAATAGAGCAAATCCTTTTGAAAGTAACTTGGCGCTTCAAACAAAGATTGTATCGATTACATCATTACGCCAGTAGGTGGCGACAAGTGACTTAAAAAGGTATGTCGTTAAATCATTCATTCAAGAGATTCGATCAAAAACGTTGATTCATCCAGTAATGAAACAAGTGAAGTGCTTATGATTGAGTCATTGAATCATTCAGTCAAACTAAAAATAAATAATATGATACTCAATTTATGCAGAATCGTGCGGCTCCAATGCAAACTTCATCAGAGACTAAACGACAGTGGTGTCATTAGTAGCTCAAGTCAGTATTGATTCAGTCCCGTTCAATAACTGTGTAAGGTTAATTAATCACGAAGCAAGTTTAGTTCAGCTTTACAGAAGACAATAGAGTCGTTATTCAGCTCGAGTCGGTTCAGTGTTGATTCAATTCAGTGCAATAACTGTGTAAAGTTCAATTCAGCTATACATCCGCTCTACTGAAGGCAATAGTGTCATAGTCAATTCAGTTCAAGTTTTCTTCTCATCCAAAAGCATATTACTGAATGTTAAATGTCTTGGTTTCCAGCACAAGACTAAATGCTGATTAACCCAATGGGAGTCCCTGAATACTCAACAGATACTCTTTGAAAACGTCTAACCTGGTTTACATCGAACTACCCATAAATACCTCTATATCTGCCCCTAAAGAGATCCACTGTGTAATGGTATGGGTAAAAAAAAACTAAAAAAGACTGTGTCAAGCTTGTTGAACTCAAATGGACTGTAAGTGATGTATGGTGGCCTGAAGGTCTAGGAACAGGAATCAAAGGCTCTCCTAGGGGACTCCTAGGGTTTTTTTTTTGGTTTTTTTGGTCTAATGTAAAAAAAACACACCAAACAAGGATTTCCTTTCACTATCTATTGCATCTGATAAAACACTGTGAGATTTCCAGCCCCTATCGAGAGACACATGCAGATGTCTCGGTAATCTTCGAGAGAATACAACTTCCACAAGTATGGAAAACTTCAGCATCTTGATTCGATTAATGAAACAACCTGTTTACTAATCTTGATGTATGCGCTCTGGCACAGTTGTGCTCTCTGAATCTGTGGCGATCTGCAGTGTTTAACACCCCGGCTGTAAGTGGCAGCTTATGCTGACAAAAGAAGATGTGTCCTTACCAAGTGGCCAGCTAAGCCAGACTTATCAGGACGGCGTTGCGTTGGCTTGACCTCAGGCAACAGGTGGGGAGGGCAAATCCCTCATGGAGGCAGGATTGGAGATGCTAGTGTGTGTTTTCCATCCACGCTGTACATCCATGTAATCAGTCGATCGCGGGTTGGTTTTGTGTGGATATTAAGTACTATACCAGTGTCTTAGAGGTTCCTTCTCATGATGACTTCTCCTCCGGGATATATGTTTACACTAACATTTCTTCCGGCCACTCTGGAGGTGGGCTCGGAATTTCCTCATCCTTTGACATAGTCGGTTACGCAAGTCTGAGACTGGTTGATCGTGACTTTGCGATTTAAATCAGTTTTGGAAATTGATTCAGGAGTCCCGTCCGGTTTTTAGGATGCCAGATCTGAAACACAATTCCACATTGGCAAAGTCAACACTGTGCACTTGGTACGGACAAAGAAAGCAGCAGAAATTAGCATTTTTTTTTTGGTTTAGATTTATTTAGAGTTTGACAAGGCAGGATATTGTAGAACAAAACCTGGAAATTTCTCAAACATAACACATACTCAAAACAACCTCATGTACCTAATAAAAAAAAAAAAACAGGTGGAGTAAAACAGATACACAGAAAACCCTGAAATACATCAGGCTTCATACAATCAAACCTGTAAGTTATTTATAAAACAATTTAAGAGCACGTGGAATAAAAAAAAAGTTCATGTCTTTTTGTTTTACTCCAGGGAACAACAAATTCCCAAGCCGGGGAAGCAGGTGTAATGCAAAACCTTGCATTTTAAGGCTTCTCTGATATCAATCAAGTATTAGTTAAAGTAGTCCAATCTATAAAAAAAAAAAGACCATTTCACCAAACATTTGTGTGTTCTATGTCCATTACACTTAGGAGAGTATCATATTGTTTGCTTAGCAACATGCAAACTCTATCAAAGTCAATCGTGAGTCAAGTCTCCCATGCAGAGGGCTATTTGTAAAGTGCACAGAGTTTGTCCCTATGCAGAGCGTTTCAAATCAATCCCTTATGATGTTCCTCTCGGTTACGATGCCTATGTAGACAACAACGGCAGCCAAGGTTTTGCAACAGAGCTGTTAAGTGAAGCCAGGAAATTTAAGTAAACCTTTAAGGGTCTCTCACCGTCCGTCATATGGTTTAGACCAAGCATTTGACTTGTTTTATGACAAAATGTTTGTTTTTTTGTGTGAAAGTTCTCAGAATTTATTTAGCCTGAAATGAATTGTCAAAATTGAAATGTTTTCCTCACTTTTCTGCTTTCCTCAACATTCCTGTTTAAACCGTAACTTTTATAAGTGACTTAAATTAAATATGATCGCAGTGCAGTTTGTCTTAAAATTGTAAGGTACTTAAACTAAGCTTATTCCTTCCAGACTTACCATGTGCCATATGAAGCTTACAGGCTGTCCAAATCCTGGTTTGGATGTCCTCTCATACGGAGTCTTTCGTGCGTAAGATCCCTCCGTGCGTGTGTGTGTGTGTGTGAGAGCAGGAGTTTGCGTGTGTATGTTTTTTAGGGGTGTGCGCATGGCGAACTCTCCTCGGTCCCTGTCAGTCTTTCTCCTCCCTGTGTGTGTGAGACTCCTCCTCTACCAACACACTGATCACTGGATGGGTCGGATTACCGTAGACTTTAATCGCTTCTTGGATCTCCCCCTCTCTCGCTGGACGGGGCCTGAGGATGCTCACAACCAGGGCACAATGAACAAGGGCTGTAAACACCTAGTGCACACCACATGCTTGACACCTGTGATGTGGGACAATCCATATAATTCCAGACAGGCTTCAGAAAGTGTCACTAACTCTTGTAACTCAATAACTCTTCTAATCTTTAATTAATGCCCTTTAATTATTGTTTTGTCTCTTGTGGATGCATTGCAAGAGATACAAAGAATGCAAGCTGCTCTGTGAAGGCAATTCAATCAAGTTGCTATAAAAAATGTATATATATAATGACCAGGAGCAATCTAAGATGCACATTATAAGAAGTGCAAATAGTCAAACTTGTTTCAGTAACTGCCCACTATTGCTCAGATATTTTACCTTTAGTACAAATAGCATATAACTTCTATTTAAACTCCGTTGCATCTATCAGTATTTGTGCGTAGCTTAAAGGGATACTCCACTTTTTTTTGGAAATAGGCTCATTTTACAACTCCCCCAGAGTTAAACAGTTGAGTTTTACCGTTTTCGAATCCATTCAGCCGATCTCCGGGTCTGGCGGTACCACTTTTAGCATAGCTTAGCATAGATCATTGAATCGGACAGGACCATTAGCATCTCTCTCAAAAAAATGACCAAAGAGTTTCGAGCTGATATCAGCAGATTTAGTAGATTTTATTACAAGTAAAATAATAATTTCAGTGTGATTATTTTCCCCCTCAGAAAATCAATGAAAATGTGAAAATATTATTATTTAATAACAATATAATTTATTACAATTTACAATTAACAGTATCATTTATTTACTATATAGTGTGTGAATTGAAGGTTATATCAATAATTGCCATCCATTGTTGATCATATATTTGATATTATAACATAATTTGATAATATATATTTGATACGTTTATTATTTGTGTATTTAATGTACCTGTAAATACAGTAAAGGCTGATGCAGACATGCAAATTCAGATGCGAGTCCACGTGCATCTTTTTATCACCTTGTCGCAGAATTTCTTGTTTTTTATAGTTTTTGTCTTGTGATGTTTTCTTTCGTCGTTCTTCAAAATGCCTCAAGAAATGGAGGCAAAATTTCACCTTTCAGGTCAATGGAAGCGCGACACTTTTCGACACGCTTTTTGAGCATTTAGCTTCCCCTACAGCTCATAACCGAATTGAACGCTGCATGACGCTGAAGGATTACTGCGATATGTAGTTTGGCATGCGTTTGTGAATGACATCAGTTCTAAAATAAATAAATAAAATCACTAGGCCTTCATGTAATCTCTTTTTTTGCTTGTGTGCCATCGGTGCGTGTCAATGCAAGCACACGTACCTGTTTGTCAAGTTTTTCTTGCTCTGTGACCTTTGACTTAGGGTATTCAGGCTATATTTTCTGTTAATAAAGACCACATTGCTAGAACTGCCGGGTCCTACAGATTTGCCTTGTACAACATTAGGTGGATCAGGCCCTTCCTATCAGAGCATGCTACACAACTCCTTGTCCAAGCGCTTGTTCTATCCAGACTGAACTATAGGCCTCATTTCCTGGTTTCGGAACGTTTGAAATCGGCAAGCAGTGTACTCGCACTTCCGGTGGTTACTTAGTTACCTTTAGATGAAAAGTAGGTCAGTAAACTTAAATAAAATTGCGATATAGACCAGTGTCTGTCGATATTAAACCGCATAAAGACTATTTAAAGCATGTTCTGCGTGTCTCTGTGAATGAATGGCACAGACGCACTGTTTCATTTGCCACACACACACACTGAGGCACGCATGACGCTCGCGATGTTTTCAGCCTATATGAGGACATTAATGCACTTCATCAACACAGCCGCTCTGAGAGTCACTTCAGCAGCATTTTAGCTTCATTTGAGAAAAACTATCGTCATGTCATAAAACACAGAGAGACTCAAAGGTCTACACGGCAACCCGTCAAAATAAAAGTTTGGTTTAACTTTTGAAGAAAGTTTTGCTGAAATCATTACATTTTAAATAATTGGTTATAACAATTTAATTAAACCATTAAAATGGAATCAAGAAAAAAAAAAAAAAAACTTTTGGGAGATGCGAGAGCGAAGTAGTCCAGTGATAATTAACAGGCAGCCATGGTGAACGCAATAACCAGAAGACGCAGTAGCCTACACTGCTAAAGCAATTTTTCGCGGCTACTTCCGGCGTTCTATTGTGATGTGATAAAGGCCTATTGTAATGCTCTCCTGGCTGGTCTTCCAGCTTGCTCTGTCAAACCTCTGCAACTGATCCAGATGCTGCAGCTAGAGTGGTCTTTAACAAGCCGAAGAGAGCACATGTCACACTTCTCCTCACTAAATTGCACTGGTTGCCAGTTGCCGCTCACATCAAATTCAAGTCACTGACGTTTGCCTATAGAACAACCCCTGGCTCTGCTCCCTTTTACCTAAACTCATTACTCATTAACTCATATAAACTCAGTCCATTATTGTGTTTCATCATCTCAAAGAGGCACAAAATCACTTTCTCGGACCTTTACCTTGACTGTTTCCCTGCCTAACTCAACCAGAGCTGCTGAGTCCGTAGCCATTTTCAAGAAACGGCTGAAGACGCATCTTTTTCGGCAGCACTTGATCCAGTAATACTAACACTTTCTCTTCTTTTATATTTATCAAACAAAAAACAAAAACAAAACAAATTTTTTTTTTTCATGTACTGCGTTAGATTAAACTGAGGAGGGTCATACAGGGTTCCCACGGGTGCTTGAAATCCTTGTGAATCTGAAAAAAAATAAAAATAATTCAAGGCCCTGGAAAGTTTTTGAAAATGAACATAATAGAGACAGTTCCTTGAAAGTGCTTGAATTTAGTTTTCTGGAAAAAAAATCCATATTATTCCCTCCGGTCCGCTAATGTGTTATTTCGGCAACACTTTGTGGCCTATGCACACTAGCTTGCTTGATTTATGTTAGCTACGCACATTTACGCCTTACGTTAAGTGTTTCCCGCGTGAGGTACTTTATTGCCATGACGGTCACGTGCGCACAAAACAACTACGATGGAACCTCAGTGTTTGTTGTTCGACACAACAAATGTGATCCCACATTAAGTCCTTGAATTTGAGGGTATTGGACCTGGAAAGTCCTTGAAAGGTCCTTGAATTTTAAGGGCGTTTTCACACCTGAAAGTCCGCAACAAGGTCCGAACCAAAGTTCATGTTTTGATACATTGTATACATTCGGTTAGTTTTGGTTTGGTCTCACATTGCAATTATGCGAGCGCACTAAAGAACTTTACATGACGTACTTGCCTCAATGTCGTCATCATCTATGTGGGCTGCATCTTGACATTGATTGGTTTGTAAACGGATGTGCGTCTAACTTCAGCGTGTTGTCAATTCGGCGGAAAACTTTGACAATAATGAATGAACAGATATGTCTCCACTATACTTTTATTATTATGGCATACTACCTGCAGCACCAGCTATACTCGAGGCTAGTTCATATGAACGTCCTCGTCGTGCAAACATTTTATCGTCGCCGGCAGGACGTGTGTGTGTGTGTGTGTGTGTGTGTGTGTGTGTGTGTGTGAATCAGCTGGAAGAAACGCTGTGGGCAGGACTGACAGATCTGCACATAAATATTCTTCTTCAGTTGTTTAGGGAAGGCCAGTGTTTCCCAACTTTTTTCCAGTCAAGGCACCCTTTGAAAATTAAAAAAAATGTGTGGCACTAGGGTGATCACTAGTGATTTAATTTCACTAATGTTGTCACGATACTAGCCTACTTTGAACCTTGAAATGTATCAATTTTCAATACCACAGGGAAGAACTGCCATATAGGCCTACTGTCATATAGATATTTTTAATATTATCAAAATGTTTTGTCCATCCATTTAAAGTCTAGGAAATCATTAATTTCTTCTGAAGAGATCACTTTACATGATGACATATTTAATTAAGGCTTTTATTCATATAAACATTGCTCAATTATTATATGTTATAATTGCACAAGATAGCTTGTTTTTTTATATATATATTATGTAATAATTTCACAGTCAATCTCCAAATTAATGTAGTAACAACATAAAGACAGTATATTTCAAATAATTGTTTAATGGCATCTTTTTATGAATGAAGTGTTATTTGATTCTGATGTCACTGCTGCACATGTGGATCCCACACGCGTCCCATTTTCACAACTCTTAACGTTAATTTGAGACTTTATTTAACTAATTTAAGACTGCTCTCATGAGGATACTCAAAGCGAAAGCGCGAAAGAGAAGTCGATTCTGGCGCGCATCTGTGCGTCGTGTGTGTCAGCATCACAGACAGCGCATTATCTTTTGTATTTTCTCGATTGCATGGTTTAAAAGCATTTGCATGAAGAAGAACGTGATTATATAATGTAACGCTAGCCAAAGGATGATAAAAAAAAACTAAAAAAACCCGGATGCTGCTTTAATTGCGTTAAATATTTTAAAATATTTTTAACGCGTTAAACTGAAAGACATTAATCGCGCACGTTACCTTTGACATCAGCACGGACATAACCGATGTGTTTATGTGAATACGCCGCAAGACGGACGTTGTGACAACGTTGTGTTTTCGTGTGTATTTGAACATAAGCGCAACAATGAAAAATAGGCAGCTTTATGTGGACGCACTGGGAATGAGGCACGGGAATAAAATCACGCGCAAGCGTTTTCAACGCCGAAAACTTATGATTTGCATTTTTATTATAAATTTGTGCGCATTATTTGTTGTTATTAGAGACTTCCAACGATCCGAGATTGATTTAATTTTTTTTTTATTTTTTTTTTACACATTTTAGCAATTTTTAAATGTTTGATGGAGTTTTTACACGGCACCCCTGCTCTCGCCAGAAGGCACCCCGGTTGGGAAACACTGGTTTAGGCCACGCGGGAACCACCGGAACTTCCTGTAAATGGTCTGAAAGTCCGAACCATACAGAAAATGCTTTCACACTAGAAACGAACCAAACCTTTGTTCAGTTTGATCCGGACCGAGACTACCTCTTTTTGTCGGACCAAATTTCGTCTGTTTGGTCCGGACCGTTGTCCAGGGGAGCTTTCACACCAGTAATTTTGATTCGGACCAAACTGAAAAAGTCCGAAAATCCGGACCAAACAAGGTAGGTGTGAAAGGGCCCTAAGTTAACCAAGGTGTGGTGTTCATATTTTTGTTATTCAGCCAGTGTTCGTGGGTTTGGTGGACCCGCTGCATTTTGGTTTTTTTAATTCAACATAATCAAACAATTTATGTTAAAATACTCAACAGATGTTTACTTCATCCCAGTTACAAGCAATATAATATAATATAAACAGCATTTATGGTTAATATTAATATTTAACTGCTTCTGTTGTTCTCATTTGTAAGTCGCTTTGGATAAAAGCGTCTGCTACATGAATAAATGTAAATGTATTCTGCTTTGAAATGAGTGTGATTTGTGCTAACGGACTTGACTTGAGATTTGTTTTGACGTGACATGCATTGCACTTGGTTTGTAGTCGTGGAAAGCAGCATGCTGTCCCCTCACCTCACAAGTCCTTCCACAGCAAAATAGCTTGAAACTTATGGCTGTTGACCAAAGACGCAGTCCTCCGGGAAGAGAAAGTGTGAGACTCTGCAGGGCTCCTGAGAAGGTCCATGCAAGGTTATTGACTCGTACACTCCCTGAAACGCATCGGCTCTCAGCATAAAGAGTGTTAGAGTCAGTTAATGCAAAGCAGATGGAAGACCTTCACGAAACATGAATGTCTGACTGTACGACAGGCAACCTGTCCGAAGTCTCGAGCAACCCCTGACTCAGAGATATCTGACTAGTCTCGTAACATTCCAACCGCGTGATTCAGCACCTGGACGGAGAGAGAAAAGTGTGTTTGACAGTGAAGCATGTCTTTGCTGAGAGGATAGAAGGATAGTTTTTTTAACTGGTTTGATGTTAAACTTGGAAAGAAGAAACTGTTTTAACATGAAAAGACAACAGCTTGATTCTCTTGAACACTCTAAGGCAGTGTGTTCACACTAATTTGGTTCACTTGGTTTGTTTGGTCCAGACAAAAAAAAACAAAAACATTCCTGGTCCGCTTAGCGTTCACATTGGCATTTTAACACTGAACCTAAAGATACTGAACGTTACTGATACGTTCACAACCTGATTGTTCGGATTTTATTACGTATATTTCGCGACAGACCTTCCCAAACATCTAAAACGATGCTGTGTTCTGGGATAAATGTGCTCGTTGTGTGTGTGTGTCGCTGCATATGATGGTATTCTGACCAGCTGAGAACTCGTGAAGAGCTTATGAGTGTGTAAAGGAGTCAAAACAGCGTCAGGAATCCCTCCGTCACACAAACCAAGATCTGCGGTGAGGAGACGCGCTTCTGATGCCTGAACTGAACTGTGATGAGCAACATCACGACTATGATGAGACAAACAGGTGTGCTTGAGCATTCTGTCCTTTTTAGTGTCGCATCTTCCTGTTTTTGGTTCGTTTACATGTCTTTGGTCCGTGTCGCGTTCATATATCAGTCGAACCGCACCAGAGTTTTTGGAAGTGAACCGAGACCCATCTTTTTGAAAAGCTTGTTATCACCGTTGTGTACAGTTTACCTCCACACTTCAATTTACAAGGAGCTATTGGATCTGGTTTCAGGGTCACCACAGAGCCTTTAATGTTCACATATGTGACCCTGGATCACAAAACCAGTCACAAGTCGCACGGGTATATTTGTGGCAATAGACAACAATACATTGTATGGGTCAAAATTATCGAATTATTTTCTTTTATGCCAAAAATCATTAGGATATTAAGGAAAGATCATGTTCCATGAAGATATTTAGTAAATTTCCTATCGTAAATATATAAAACATTTATTTTTGTGAGTGAATGCAGCACAAAGACGAAAACTTTAAAGATGATTTTCTCAATGTTTTGATTTTTTTTTTTGCACCCTCAGATTCCAGATTTTCAAATCTCCGCCAAATATTGTCCTCTCATAACAAACCATATCAATGGAAAGCTTATTTATTCAGCTTTCAAGTGATGTATAAATCTCAATTTCCCAAAATTTACCAATGTGACTGGTTTTGTGGTCCAGGGTCACATATCATGTTGCGCTTGTGTCGAATTCAAATGTGTCAAGCGACTTTCACTGGTTATCACTTCAGTATAGCAGAGAAAGCATTTAAGCGATTTGCCAATCGGCACACCGGGGATGTTCAGGTGCTTCCGGTGCTTCAGGTGCTTCCGATGGCCAGTCAATCTACTCCACAGCCAATCACAGGCCCCATCCATGTGATGTTTTCAAAAGTACCGACTTCGATACCAAATGTGACGCTTTGAGCGCTCGTACCGAGCCTACGTTCTGACGTACAACCCAGAAGCGCTGCGCTGTTACACTACGTGAACTCACTCAGAGGCCCACACAGAAGAACATGAAGAGTTGATCAGGATCATCCATGGAAAAAACTCAAGAAATACTTTTGAAAACAGTTAGTAGTTTTGTAATTCTGCTTGGTGACTCTATTGTTGCAGAAATAACATACCTCACCTTTAACTGGAAATGTGCAGGTGTTGATGGCTGTGATTATAGAATACTCAATATTTCCAGTGTATTTAGGTGTCATAACATGCCATTTATTTGTGACGGTTGTATACTGAATCACAATGGCCACGTACACAAACGTGCAAGTGAGTAAATGATCATTCTGTGTGTTTATGGAATACAGGAGTCACTCCTGAGCTTGAACTCTTTGGCATCTCATGTATGTAAACATAAAGCATGAATGTTTAATCGGATTGGTTCGGCTGTTTTTGACCAAAATGACGCAACAGGAGACTTATAAATCTCCCAATTATTAGTGAACCGCTATGGATTTGCTAAATTCTGTTGTGCCAAAAATATTGTAATGTTTGCAGGGTTATAGTTAATTAAAACTGAACTCATTTTTGTTTAAATTGAGACGGACACATGAAAGAAATGACAAAAACACATCAATTAAAACACTTTAATATGAAAATGGAAAACACTCAATGCTAATCAAATAACAGTTTGTTTGTTGCAACAAAAAAAATGCTTTCTTTAATGTCATTAAATTATCTCCGTTCCCACGTTTAGTTACTCGAGTAAAAAAAAAAAGTGTAACATTATGTATCTGACCAGAACCCATTTTTTATTTCACTTTCTCTTTTTCAGATAAACACACACCCATCATTATGTGTAAGTTCAAACACTTGCGCATTGTTGTATAGTTCTGTGGAAGCAGTTAAACCCTATCTTATGCTTTTGTGTTAAACAAAGCTGTTCATCGAAGCCTTTATCTGCATGGCTGCCTGTCTCACAAAACCCTTATGGTGAATTACTAAACAGATGTACTGAACCAAGACCATGGGATGCATTTCAGACTGAAGGGCTCTTCACTGGAGCCCCAAAACAGGGTGATGTTGAGATGACAGATTTTCTTATGTAATAATAGCAGGAAATCCTCAGCAAATGGTATTCAGGCCATTTTTTTCTGTTTACTTAACAAACTATAGCTAACAGTGATGCGCGGGTCAATGTAGCCTATATTGTGGCTATGATATAGCCTAGTGTTATGTAATAAAGGCTTGATTTATTCATTTATTTCGTTTCATTTAAGATGCTGCATGTGTTTATCCAGTCTAATCGAAGTGTGCGTCTCTCCCCCGACTTTCCCAACAAAAATCCCGCCCCCTCTCAGAAAATACATAAAACTGACATTACTGAGCTATATGTGTTTAAAAGTAGCCTATTAAAAGTGGTACAATGGCATTGCTCAGTTCAACGTGTTGGGAAATCGGGCATTTTGTCCCGCGTCAGCATTTATTCAAAAGTTAATAACGCTCAACATTCAAAAGGTAAATAAGGATTTCCCACTTGTATTAGTAGGCTTAGGCTATTTCGCCACGTGGATGTCCAGTTGAAGCTCTCACAAGCACAAAATGCAGGCATAGAATATGTTAATAAAGTCTTTATTAACGCATTTTAGACGAACAAAAACAGGTAGGCTAGTACTATATAAATTACAAAGGTTTAATTGGCATCTTTATTTCAAACGACCCGATCGACCGTGACCCGAATATCATTAAAAATATTTTTGGATGACCCGTAACCGCGGGTAACCGCGGGTGACCGCAGGCACCCGCTCATTTTGGATCATTTTGGATTTGGATTTTGCATCACTGGTAGCTAAGTCTTTGAACACACTTTTGGTGTTTTGCTGATTTTTAGTGGATGTATGAAATCAGTTCTCCTCAAGTTCACAGGTGTAGAGAATCACATTAAAGGGATATTTCACCGCTGGAAAGATGAATGTGTATTTAAATTGGGTCATTTATGTAGTAGAAATGTGAAATTATTTTAGAAGTTGGTGCCTTCTAGACTGAGAAAAGCCAGAAAATGTATTTTTGGCTCATGTGGATGAAAGACTACATCTCCCAGAATGCACTTGCTTCGCTGCCCTACGAGGACACTCCCAAGCCACGCCTACCGGTTACAGAGGGCAGTATCGGGAGAAATGATACAGCTAGGCTACTAGTCGACTGGAAACTGAAAAGACGGCGTTTTATCGTGAGATCCCCCTATGGGCGGGTTGAACACATGCGGGACGAGCTCCTCCTACTGGCTGGAGTCTCTCGCCTCTGGACAAAAGAGCCTCTGATGAGCTAAATGATGATTTTTGCGTCATCTGAGGTTTTTTTCCAGACACACAATACAGAAATCTCTCGTCTCAGGGGGACATGAGGGAGGGAAACACGGTCACTCGAAAATACTACCGGGTTTCTACTGATACGAAGCTTAACGCTAATCGGTGAAGTATCCCTTTAACTAACAATGTCCACTAACCACAATCACACACAATACTGACTGTCTTTATCTTCAACACTACATCTATTGGTTTAGCATTCAAAATCAGACACACTTCTTTTCATGAAATGTTTTTTTAAATTTTTTTTTAAGGGTTTCTTTATTTACAATAAATGATGCACGTTGATATTTTATCTAATGTAATGACATTTGTATACTTTTTTTGCGTTGCTTAATAAATTGCTTAAGTGTTTTTTTTTTTTTTTTATGTGGCTTAAGTGTTTAAATATTTATATTTTAAACTGTATTTATATTTAAACTGTCATTGTTAAGCATTATTGCTATTTAAAATAAGTGTTCTCTGTTTAAATATGTTATAATGTAGTTTATTTCTGTGATTTTTAGCTGAATTTTGTCACATCCACATTTTTGCTGCTTCATATTTTTGTGGAAACCCAGGTTTTTTTTTACAAATAGAAAGTTGACTCATTTATTGTAGTATTATAAACGTCATTACTGTCAACTGTAAAACAACCTTGGCTCAGAAACGTTCATTACCGGGAAGACGTCTGTCAGCTGTAGCTCAAGTATCTCTGACAGTTTACATTGATTTCATCAGCCGTTCTGAGGAAAACTAGTTACCTCCAACTCAGATGAGGCAAAATTAGTGCTCTTTCTAAATCTGCAAGGCTGGCCGAGCTTAATCTGTTATAATTAGCTGGCAAACTTCTCATTAGAGCTTTATCGGGTAATGCGGGTGAGATCAGGAGCAAACGCTGCTATTAACACACATTGATTACACAAGACGTCTAGTTAACTTTATGCTGTAACTAAACTATTCGACAGGAAAACAGCATCTTGACCATCATTCAAAAAGTTGTGCATTTTGAGAAAATTTACATTTTGTAAGCCAACCGAAATATTTTTAGTCTATGAAATGTTTTGTTGAAAAGAGCATTTGTGCATCTTTACAGTAAATGGCACTTGATTTAATATTGTATATTGTATTTGAAGTGTTCAGATGCAAAAGCCTCTAAGTGACATCTGAAATTTTCTTCTAGAATGATCATTTTCATAAAGCTTGTATATTTAAGGTCAGTAATTTCACTTAAATGACAATTAATAGGTGATTTGCATTGCCATTTAAGTGAAATTATTGAACTTAAATATACGAGCTTGATAAAAATGATCATTCTAGAAGAAACTGTCAGATAGCACTCTTGGTATATATACTTTTTAGTGTGGCTTAAGTCTAAATATTTATACTTTCTCACCAAGAGAATTATGGGGAGAATCTCCATAATTGAATGGAGATTCAATTCAATAAAATGAACATGAATCTCACCAAATCGACTATGGATTTGATATCCGATCAAAATACAGTAAAAATATTGTGAAATATTATTAACTGTTTTATATGTAAATATATATTTAAAATGTAATTTATTCCTGTGATGCAAAGCTGTATTTCCAGCATCATTACTCAGTCTTCAGTGTCACATGATCCTTCGCCATTTAACTGGAAATTCATAGTTTTTGATTTATATTTGACGTCACAGATCAGGATAATCGCTAGTGAAGGTTTGGAGACATTACTAATAACTATGATGTAATTTTCCTGTGATGAGTCACATGAATCCACTCACAAAGACATTAAGTTATTGTGTTTTTCTGTTTCTCACATAGCCTACTTTTCTGTCTTTGCTTCGATTCACAGTTTATCGTGTTGTGATTTCATCCTGGTTTTGGTCCATGGCTCAGACCTCTTTACTGACGATTGTTTTTGAAATCCCTATGGAGAAAATGACTTCTGGTTGCAAAGTCACTGAAAAAGTGGCCACTCACTGTCGCGCGCTGTTTCACACACCGCAATTTTATCATCGCAATGGATTGGAAAAGCGAGGTATTCTTTCTATTTGCCCTCAAGATTAAGCATGCTTGATTTCACGAAGATTCCCTTCGGATTCTGCCCCTGTTGTTTGGATTTGATCAACGATTATAGTTGTCCTGAAATGAACCAATGATTTAAAACAAAGTATGTGCATTAGAGTTGTGGTTTTTCGTTCCAGCACCAGATTTTGAGTGCATTGTTTATTTGTTTGGTAGTATACAATCAGACGTTTGAATCGGATCCCTCTGCTCTGGCTCCCTTCCTGACTGTTTCCCGTCGAAATGCGAGATCTTTGAGTTTTGTTAGTGTAATGGGGTACTTCAGCTGTTTGACATATGTGATCCTAGATCACAAAACCAGTCACATGTCGCACGGGTATATTTGTGGCAATAGACAACAATACATTGCATGGGTCAAAATTATCGATTTTTCCTTTATGCCAAAAATCATTAGGATATTAAAGGGGTGATGAACTGAGAAATCAAAGTTTCCTTGAGCTTTTGACATATAAGAGATCATCATACTATAATAATATCCTGTAAGTTTCAGAACTGAAAACTACCTTGTTAGTCCAATAAAAGCTTTTATAGACATCAGGCTCAGCAAACGACTCGTTTTTCAAAGTGGGGAACTATGACGTCAAAGAGGATAAAACACCGCCTCCACAAAAGAAGATCAACGCCTACTTTAACACGGCCTGTTTAGCCCCGCCCACCGATTCGCCCAAACATGCTAAATAACATAGGACGACATGATAATTGCTAAACCGGATCGAGCTACTTCCAAGCAATAAACATGCTGTTTACTAAATATTGTGCGTGCCTGTTTGTGGAAGAAGACAGTCTGCATAAGCTTCCTTCGGATTCCAGCATGGTTAAACTTTATTAAATCAGTCAATCACAATTTCCCGACACGGATCTGCCAGCAACATGTAAGTAACCATGTGTACTCTAATGCCTGATCTGCGATCAGTGATTTCGGTGTAATTATTCAAGTTCAGATTCTCTTAAAATCGTTCAATACTGTTTATGCATCAGTGAATAAACGATCAACTTCACATAATTTTTCGTAGTATTATGAAAATAATCTTTTTTTAAACTGTTATTAAATTATATAGCCTACAGAAAGCGATCAAAGAACGATCCCTTTCGCCCAAGCTGTCAATCAAACAGCACAGCGCGAGCCGCGAGAGCTTATCTGGACACTTACCAAACTCGTGATGAAAATGACACTGTTACACTACACAACGAAGCTCTTACTGTGTATTCACATCGTGTTTGCATTGTGATTTGGTGTAAGCATTTGTGAGAGTGCAAAAATTGCGTTGCAATGATAAGATCTTTATTCACGCGATCAACAGACTGTCTGTCATCTGCTCAGTGCTCATCATGCTGCAACCTTTCATGTGATGGAATAGATTTAA
Organism: Rutilus rutilus; assembly: GCF_951802725.1. Classification (NCBI taxonomy): domain Eukaryota; kingdom Metazoa; phylum Chordata; class Actinopteri; order Cypriniformes; family Leuciscidae; genus Rutilus; species Rutilus rutilus. Next base: position 3,608,717 of record NC_140214.1, read on the forward strand.
ATATAATGCTTTAAACGATACTTTTCACGATTTGTTAATCTCGATAGCTGTAATAGTAAAAACGTAGTAAAAGTTTTCGAGAGAGTTCCTGTAATACTAGCTATTTCATGCAAGCATGTCAGCCAATCACAGCAGTGGGCGTTTGCACTGCAGTCTCACAGCAGACACGCCCCTTAAAACGGAGCGTTCAAATCTGAGGCAGAAATCAGGCTTGGAAAAATGGCTTTTATTTATAAATTATGACAATTTTTTATGTAAAAATCATACTAACATTATAAGGGCACCCCAGGGAACATTATAAAATAATAAAACAATCCAGTTCATGACCCCTTTAAGTAAAGATCATGTTCCATGAAGATATTTTGTAAATTTCCTACCGTAAATATATAAAACATGTATTTTTGTGAGTGAATGCAGCACAATCGTGAACATAAATGAACAACTTTAAAGGAGATTTTCTCAATGTTTTGATTTTTTTTTTTTGCACCCTCAGATTCCAGATGGTCAAATAGTTGTATCTCAACCAAATATTGTCCTATCCTAACAAACCACACATCAATGGACAGCTTCTTTTTTTCAGCTTTCATGTGGTGTATAAATCTCAATTTCTTAAAATTGACCCATGTGACTGGTTTTGTGGTCCAGGGTCACGTATGTCCTGACCTGTTGCCGTGTCTTTCTTGGGTGTTGGGCCTCTTGTGTTTGTGTGAGCTCGACCTGTTAGTGTGAAGGTAATGCAAACATTCAATTCTCCTTTTTGTTTTGCACAGAAGAAGAAGAAGAAGAAGAAAAAAAAAACCCAGCATATAGACCTTATGCGCCAGAGAAACGAGGGCGCCGCCATCTTTAGAATATTGTCTTTTAACTTCCGTTTTTGTGGTCGCTCTGTATATTTCTATGGCATTGCTGTCCAGGAGTAATTAGCTTTTGAAGTGGATTTACTTAATGTGAAGTTAACGAAAGTTATCATGAGGTCTGTGATGTTTAAAGGAGATGACTTAACAAATGTCAGTCGACCGGAAATATTTTAAAACGAGACGTTCATTAAGAAACACGCAGAATCGCTGTGAAAATACAGACCGGAAGTCAAAAGACAATGAGCACAGCGCTGAAAAGGGACGGGGCTACATAAGGTCTATAGTTTTGTAATGAAATTAGAGTAGTTCAATGACAAAATGTTTTTTTATTTTTTTAAACGTTGATATTTTAAAGCAGTAGAAAAAGATTAATAGTTAATATAATTATTTAATAATACTTGTAACTTGAAGAAAACTGGTTAAAGTGCCCCTATTATGCTTTTTTGAATATTGCTATTCATGCAGTGTGTAATAAAGCTGTTTGTGAATGTGAAAGGTCTGCAGAGTTTTAAAAACAAAGTGCACAACAAATAAAGTTAATGTCTTCGAAAAGAAAGAATTGATTCTGAACTGCTGAAACGAGTCATCAGCAACTCCAGTCTCATTTTCTATTACATACCTATGTAACACATTTGCATAATGCCAGCCTATGTATCTGAGACTGGAAGAGTTTGGTTCGTGTTGTTCATGTCTGGAAGAAGCTGTTTTCAGCACTGCTAATCCACTTCTAAAGGACGAGGACTCGTCGTGGAATTGATACGGGAGAACTGATGCCACTGTGTATCAAGCACAGAGAAAGACCTGAAATTCTGATATGGTAATGGGCGTTAAGTTTCCGATACGCGCTGTAAGCGGTCGACTAATCACAACAGACTGTGCAGTCTGACCAATCAGAATAGAGTAGACCAATCACAACGAGAGGCTGCTCAATGCATGACAAATGGGTGGGGTTTACATCTAGCTCCACCTCTCTAGACGTCCAGCATGGAGGAGTCAATCAGAGCAGTGTAGACCAATCACAACAGACTGGGCCATCTGACCAATCAGAGCAGAACAGACCAATCACAGCAGACTGGGCCATCTGACCAATCAGAGCAGAGTAGACCAATCACAGCAGACTGGGCCATCTGACCAATCAGAGCAGAGTAGACCAATCACAACAGACTGGGCCATCTGACCAATCAGAGCAGAGTAGACCAATCACAACAGACTGAGCCATCTGACCAATCAGAGCAGAGTAGACCAATCACAGCAGACTGAGCCATCTGACCAATCAGAGCAGAGTAGACCAATCACAGCAGACTGAGCCATCTGACCAATCAGAGCAGAGTAGACCAATCACAGCAGACTGGACATGTAAACCTACTGTAGGAGACTTTAAATCAAAATTAGGAACGTTTAAAATATCACAATAAGGGCATTTAAATATTATTTTTTTAATCTATTTACTTTTTCTTTCTCTCTTTTTGTGAAAGATAGTTCAAATTGGTTTAGTGTGGGAACAAATTAATCCCAGTTAATTTGTTTCGACGGGTTAAATTAAGATAAGTTTACAATAGATTTGCTTTTAATTAGGGGTAAAACTTCCCTGAAAGTTTTTATGGGTTTCCAACACTTCAAATAAACAAAACAAAAAAATTCTCAGATCTGTTTTTTCTTTTTATCACCCGCCAGTTTAATAAAACAATAGGACATTAATGGACACAAGCCATTCTGCGAATGATATGAAGAAACGCCAGTGGAATCACATCCAGATGTGTGTGTGTGTGCAGAAGACTTTATTTAGCAGATTTTATTATGGGTGAAATCAGTCATTTCATCTGATGGGATTGCTCTTCCACACACTAAACTGTTGCCCAAGTATTTCTGATGTGTTGCAGACTGGATCTAATGTGCAGAGCCACAATGCTGGATCACGACCGCTTACAGACCTGGACTGAGTTTATAACTCAAATACGGTTTTATGTACCAGTGTCAGACAGCGAGGGCTGGATGAGATCCGCACCCGTATTTAACTATATTCATGTTTTGGACTGTATCCTGTCAATGATTATATCATCAGATGTCAAATCATAATGAATCATAATTGTTATTCAGAAATGAAATGGAGACACATTAGATTTGGGTACTGCACATTTTTAAATGGCTTCTGATATGATTAGAAATACCTTATACAATTGTTTATGTTTATATTATACTTAGGCATGTTAATATCCCCCCATGTTAATATATGTTAATATATATATAACATATTATATATATTTATATATATATATATATATATATATATAAAATTACCCCATAAACAATGATGTCAAAAATTATTAAAAATTATTTCTTACAGAATTCCAAAATGTAAGGTCAAAACAAGACCCCAATTTTACTAAATAATTTAGTGTGTGTGTAATATAATAAAATGCATAACATATTTATATAAAATACTATATATATATATACCGTATATGTGTGTGTTTGTGTATATGTATTTATGTACATTTACTTATGTATATATACATATATATCTGTATGTGTGCATAGAAAATACAAAAATATTGTTTATTATTTAAAATGTAAAAATAGAGCTGTGTTTATGAATGTTAAAAATTATATATATAAATAAAACAATAATTATAGATATTTATATAATTTTTTACAATTACTATTGTTAATTATTATTATAAGTTTAAGTATTAGTATAAGTTATTATTGTCAAATGACTTTTATTTTATTTTTTAACTATAAATCTTTCAACTTATTTCCATATCATAATCCTGCACTGATTGTTTAAAATATTTACAATACACACAAGCATAGGCTTGTTTTTCACTGTCCTTATTTTTCCGTCGGTTCTGGTGGTTTGCATGATCTTTACATGGACTCCCTATACTGTAATTATGTATTTTTAATTGTCAGAAGTATTTTCAAAAATAACCAGATGTTATAAACATGTCTTGTCAAATCATGCAACCAATTACGGTGATTCAAACCACAACCTCATGGAGAAAATGATTCCTCAACATGTTGTATTTACTTTTGTGAATTATGTCGGGCTTTTCTCGAAAACCTCATTCCATGTCGTTTCAACCACCAGATGCTTTTGAGCGAACTGAAATACTGTACGAGGATGAATCTCTTGTGCCATATGTTCACATCATAATTAATGCCTCAGACAGACAGACTGCACAGCAATTTGACTTCTTAGTGAAGGTTTTATGAAAATATACATGCAGGGGTGGGACTGTCATGTGACCCACGAGTCACATGATATTATGAAAGCTTTCTGAACTGGTTTCCATGGCAGTGAAGTTTGTGAAGTAGTGCAGTGTAAATATTTGGCCATTTTCTTTGATTCAAGACTTCCTGACCACTGCTCAGAAATGTGCGCTTTGTGTTTATAACAAAACACCAAGACAAGAAAAAAAGTCAGCTAGTATTTATGAACCTGACTGTGACCAAAGATTGTGACTTTAAAACCGATGCATTTAAAATAATACTGTATTATTTCATATCCTGTCAACACGCAAACGTATCTTTATCTCCATCTAGTGGTTGTTCGGTGAGATTGCAACTGTCATGAAGAGTCAAATCAATCCTTGATGTTTTGGGGGAAAGACACAAGTGGAGACGATTTGTTGTTATTTTTTATTTTTTCATATTTTTATATACTTTTCATGACATTTTATATGCACATATTTTCAGGCAGTGCATGGTTATAGTACTTTCCCATAGATATACTGTATGCAACACACACATTTGACACGAACTTGACCACAATTGACATCAGTACACGACCAGAGGAAGAGGAATTCTTCTTCATCACTATCAGTCTGTAGTGTCATTCAGTGTCTGTATATGATATTCATCTCCCACAAACCCACTTCAGTCCAAAAATATCAGTCCATTTGACTTATTTTCGCTCCTGACCCATGAGAGGAACCTTTGGCAGTTTTTAACAGTATTGGCCAGTGTTTTATAGTTTCTCATCTCTCCAGAAAACACACTCCCAGGCACTCAGAGGAAAGCCAGAACTACCATTAGCATAGAAAAGCATTATTGCTCCCGTCTGTGAATTAGAAACAAGGGATTTAAAATGTCACATTCTTTCTTTGTGTCTTCAGAAACACTTATTAAATGTTACGCAACTGTTCCATCATGTGACATGAGAATTTTAGAATGTTGCTACATGGTTGCTAGGGTGCTTTGCATGGTTGTTAGGGGATTACATACTGGCCTTGCGAAGTCTCTGTGGTATGTGTTTTTGCCAATCCTAAATATGAGCAAAAGTGATGCTTGCTTGTCTTAGCAAACATATGAAATCTTTGGAATATATTTTTCTCATGATGTTAAAACTATGTGGCTACAAACCCAGCCTGAGGGCAGGATATATGACCAATATTGACCAATGACCAAAAGTGAATCATTCAGACGAGTCATAATATGGTTTTTTATCTGCAAGATGTAAAGCCCATTCACACCAAGAACAATAACTATAACATAACGATAAAGATATTATCGTTTTTTGAAAATGGTTCTAAAAGAATAGCAGAGTCCTACGGAAGCTTGTTTCCGCCACGGAATGAAACTATTTAAAATACTTTTTTTCTCAGAATTGCATGATATAAAGTCGCAATTGAGTTATAAATATATATTTTTTCATGCAATTGTTTACATCTCGCAATTTGACAATTGTGATTTTTTTTTTTCGTAATTTTATCTCGTAATTCTGACTTTTTTCTTACAATTGCGACTATTTATCTCTCAATTCTGACTTTTTTTCTTGCAATTGCGACCTTTTATATCACAAAAATGATTTTTTATCTCTCAATTCTGACTTTTTATCTCTCAATTCTGACTTTTTATCTCACAATTGCGACTTTTTATCTCGCAATTCTGACCTTTTTTCTTGCAATTGCGACTTTTTATCTCACAATTGCGACTTTTTATCTCACAATTCTGACCTTTTTTCTTGCAATTGCGACTTTTTATCTCACAATTCTGACCTTTTTTCTTGCAATTGCGACTTATCTCGCAATTCTGACCTTTTTTCTTGCAATTGCGACTTTTTATCTCACAATTGCGACTTTTTATCTCGCAATTCTGACCTTTTTTCTTGCAATTGCGACTTTTTATCTCACAATTCTGACTTTTTATCTCACAATTGCGACTTTTTATCTCACAATTCTGACTTTTTATCTCACAATTGCGACTTTTTATCTCACAATTCTGACTTTTTCTTGCAATTGCGACTTTTTATCTCGCAATTATGACTTTTTTTCTTGCAATTGCGACTTTTTATCTCGCAATTATGACTTTTTTTCTTGCAATTCTGAAATTTTTTCTCGCAATTGCAACATTTTATCTCGCAATTTTGACTTTTTTCTCGCAATTACGACTTTTTAGTGAAATTCTGACTTTTTTTTGCAATTGCGAGTTTATATCATGCAATTCTGAGAAAAAAAAGCCAGAATTGCAAGATGTAAACTCGCAATAGCAAGAAAAAGTAAGAATTGTGAGATAAAATGTCGCAATTACCTTTTTTATTCAGTGGCAGAAACAAGCTTCCATACGAACCACTACAATAACAAGAAATCATTTTTCTCCAGCCGGTGAACATTAACATCCAATCAGAATCCATCCTGCGTTTAAGAGCTTGAGCATTTAAAGCGGCAGACGACAAAATTGCAGCGTGCGCTTATAATAAACATCGTTCTTGGTGTGAACAGACCTTTAGGTAGTAAAGCCACAGCAAATGCATAGGCAAGTTTTTGTCAAAAGCACACAATAGTTTTTGTTTTCTAATTCACAGGAGTGGCTGCAATAAAATGTATATCCTCTGCACTGCATTACAATGTAATTGTATATGCAAGTAACATTTGAATAAATATTCTGGATTTGGTGCAACTTAAGCTGTATGAACAACATCTGTCAGAACAAATAATTTTTGCATGTACAGTAATGCACTTTCAATGGAAGTCAATGGGACACTGCACTGGGATAAATGGATAAAATATACACCATTTTGAATGTATAGCCAAGAGACTTCAACATCACACGGTACATGTTAATTACTGTTATTTCCATTATTTTGTCCTATTATGACCATGTAAAATCCAGCAACACTCCACAGACTTGGATCGTACAGTAAGTGCATCACTGTAAATGTAATTTAAGGACGAGTGAAAATTATTGTCTATGCTAAACGACAGCTGGCTACAGATAGAAGTCTTCAGCAGAATATACTTTGTAATCAGATGCTAGAACTTTCTCTCTGGTAACACTGAAATTGAGCAGATGTTAAACACTGGCATCCAGCTGTGATCACAATCTCATTCACCTGTAATTCAGTTTATAATATCTCCCAATTCTTCTATCAATCACACAGCAATCATTTAGCAGACTGAAAGGTCTAACGTTTCTTCTCAGCACATCAAAAAAAGGTTGACTTCAGTTGAATTAGGGTTAAGTTAGAGTAATTCAATGTTTTAATGTGTAGACGTGTTGTTAAAATGGGAATTTACAGTTATACTACTTTTCAAAAGTCTCTTCTGCTCATAAAGGCTGCATTTATTTTGATCAAAAATACAGTGATATTGTGAAATATTATTAGAATTCAAAAGGACTTTTTTTCTATGTGAATATATTTTCAAATGTAATTTATTCCTGTGATGCAAAGCTGAATTTTCAGTATCAATAATCAAGTCTTCAGTGTCACATGACCCTTCAGATATCATTCTAATATGATGATTTGATGCTCGAGAAACATTTCTGATTATTATCAATGTTGAAAACAGTTTTGCTGCTTCGTATTTTTTTTTTGTGGAAACCATGATGCAGTTTTTAAGGATTCTTTCATGAATAGAAAGTTCAAAAAAGAATATCATTTATTTGAAATAGAAATATTTCGTAACGTTTCACATCCTCACTGTTAATTTTGATCCATTTAATGCATCCTCACTGAAAAGTATTAATAATAATAAATAAATAAAAACGGTAGTGTCCTTGTTACATATGTTACATGTACGTACTATAGTAATAACAGTAAATGATGCATAATTACATGCAACTAACCCTCAACCAAACCCTAATCCTGTAGTAAGTACATGTAGTTACTTACTATTACTCAGTACTTAAATATATATTTACACTGTAACAATTCCACCTTAAAATAAAGGGTTACACTTTATTTTAAGGTTTCTTTGTTACACTGTAATTATATATTTAAGTACTGAGTAAAACTAAGCAACTACATGTACTCACTATAGGGTTAGGAATAGGGTTTGGTTTGCTTAAGGGGTTAGTTGCATGTAATTATGCATAATTAATAGTTATTACTATAGTAACTACATGTAACACGTGTAACAATGACACTGTAAAATAAAGTGTTAGTGTAACCAAAAAACCTTTGAACACTAGTGCATTCTTTTAAATTGCCCAAGTTTTCATTTTTATGTTTAACGCAGCACTTAATCAGCTCATTGTCTGTGTCCAATTATTATTATTAATATAATAAATATCTAAAAGTGTGGATTCAGCATTGTTAAAATGATAAGTGGACATTTGTTAATTACATAAATACCTGAAAATGTGTCCACCCATTCATCCGCTCTGACACGGGGATGTTCGACTGCTCGGGTTGCATAAACGCTCAATGAGATCTCACGATGTCTCAGTCATCTCTCAATGATCGCGAGGGTCACACGGACCAGACCTGCTGTTCTTAATCCAGTTTGCTCTCGACTACTGTTGCCATGGTAACCGACCGGAGGCGTTATTCTTTGCATAGACAGACGGTCTGTCCTATTTAGCAAATGCGTTGTCATCACATTGCACATGATTGAATCAACCTGATGATCAGATTCTCTAGACTTTCGTGCAGTTCTGCATATGAATGCACTGTGATACTATAGCTTATATCCTGTTTTTCCTCAGCACCATCATGTCATATTGTGGCCGGCAGCATCATTATAACTCTCTCTCTCTCTCTCTCTCACACACACCGTGCTTCTGCTCTAATGCCCGACTTTCTAGTTGCTAAGAGACGAACAAGTGCCAACTGGCATGAAATCTCCCATTGCGACGGTCAGTTTCCATGTGATGTTTTTGCTTGTCCTTCATGTGAACCAACATCTGTTGCTTTGTTGTTAAATTCATACAGTTTTGTTTCGAGTGAAATAATGTGTAGCTAGCATGAGTTCGTTTACAGTATGTAATCTTTCAAGGAGTGTTTTAACAGAATTCAGTATTTTATACGTCTGCGCTCGCTCTTAAACTCCAAGCGATGGATTTGCTTTATAAGGGAAGACGTGTTAAAATGTGTTGATTTCAATATATTAGTACTTGAATATCGCATAAATATGAACACGGACTCTGTACAAACGTCCGTTAAAGTCAACATGAAAGCGACCCTTTTATTACAACACATTTCTAATCACATTGTGCACAAAGTAAAATCTTTGTAATTGTACTGGTACTGTATACAACACACAATATGTCTTATTATTGAAGTGAAATGGGTTGAAAACAGGGCTTGACATTAACTTTTTCACCTAGTGCTTTTCCAAAGTTACTAGACACAATTTTGACTTTGATACCATGGGGAAAAACTCCCATATAGATATTTTTTAATATTATTGGCTGCAGGAATATTAGGCTGCTGTCACTTTAAGAACTGACGCACGGATCCATTATACTGTTACACGTGTGTTTTCTTTCTCAACTTAAACATAACTGACTGTGTTCACGTGAATACTCGCCAAGACCGTCATTTTGACATTATTTTGTGTGTGTTTGACTGTTTAAGTGCAATAAGCAACGAAATAGAACTCAGTTTAGTCCTGAGAGGCGGCTTTATGTGGATGTTTGAGCACAAAATCTGCGAAAATGAGTAAAATTATGCGCAATCCCACGGGGAAATTCAAGCCCTGTAACGGCAACAATATTCATCTGGAGCAAATGAATCGAGTGAGTGAGTGGAGGCGGGTTTGTGCGTCACTCGCTGTCGGAGAGATGAGAGAGAGAGAAAGCGCAGCTGGTAGTGTGTATCTATTCTGCGGAAAATTAGTATTGGAAGCGTTTCACAGTATCGATATGTATAGAAAAATCGATATGTTTGACAACACTACATCGCACTTAGTTTATCATTTCAAATGCCTTTTTATTAGACTACTGAAATTGATAAGTGTATATATTATAATATTCAACCTGCCAAAGTGTCTAATAGAAGTGACTGATGCAAACAACCGCATGTGTTAATGTCAAGCCCAGGTTGCAAACATTTCATGTTGACTTTAAACACTCTCTTGGTTTGGATTGCAATCGTTTTTTTTTTTTCTCATATCTTTCTCAGAGTTCAGTCCCGCCTGGACACCAACGCTTGAACACACTTTGATTTCGGACATCCAGTCCTTTTGTTTAGACAGCACAAGAAGGAAAGATATTGTCCAAAGGTAGCAGAGAGATACAAAGGCATCGTGATGTCATAAACCACCATCATTGGTTTAAAATCAGCTGCTTCTTTTCCCCTCGTCGCTAGTTCTCACCGAGAGTCTCTTTGAACGCGTGATTCTTCCTCACCCCCGCCTCGACACCCGCTAGGGACCATCTGACCAAAAATCAGCTCTCAGCCAAGGTGACGGTTTCAGCCTGCCATCAACAGCCTTCTGATTGCTTTACCCCAAAAACGTCAATCATCAGGTTACTTGTTAAGGGGCTTGTTGACCTTGGGAGTCCCTGTGATGTTGCCGTTGGCGACAGTGAGCGTCTGGACGGGTGTGACGTTGTTGACTGTTGTCTGGTCGGCTGTTACCTTGGTAACCGTGTTCTTTTTGGAATCGTCAGGTTCCCAGAGGAAGAACTCGTGCAGGAGCGTGTTGACCGTTTCGGGGCATTCCATCATCACCATGTGACTGCCTTCCTCGATTACTTTCAGGAATGCAAACAAGAGGATCTGAAATAAAGACAATTTACATTGTGAAAAATATACATTTTCTAAAGTGTAAATTATATTATGTGTTTATTATGGTGGAATATTATATAATAGCATTTATATATAAATCACATAACTTAAATATTTTTTAAACCTTTACATACCTTACAAAAATATATTTTTATAATGTATTTATATAGATATTATTTTAATATAATAAAGAAATAAAAAAATCTATATTTATTATATTTACCTTATATTTAAATAAACATGCACGCGCACACACGCGCACACACAAACATATATATATATAGACATGTATTTGTAAATGTTTATGTAAATAATGTATTTATAAAATATACCATTTTAATGTATATGTATATATAATTTATTCTAATTTCTAATTAATAAATAGTACAATTAAATAATTAATAGTAATAAAATATATATATATATATTATAATAAAAATGAATTAATGTAAATTGTATGTAAATGACAATTCAAATACTAAAATATTTTTGAATGTATTTTGTCAATTTTATTTGAATAATAAAGAAATTAAATTTTTTTATATTTGCTATTAAATTTGTTTACAAATAAATACGCACATTATATACACACAAGTATATAAATATATAATAGACATGTATTTGTAAATGTGTATGTAAATAATGTATTGATAAAATATTTTTAATATATAATGGTAATAATAATTTAGATAATTAGATAATTTAATCTAATTTCTAATAATGAATAAAAAATAAAATAATAATAAAAGTATAATAAATATATTATAATTATATATCGTTATAATTATTATAATAAAAATAAATTTATATAATTTATATGCAAATGACATTTAAATACTATATAAATAATACATAATATTCATATATATGTATGTATGTATATATGTATGTGTGTGTATATATATATATATATATATATATGTGTATATATATATATGTATGTATGTGTGTGTATATATATATGTATGTATGTATATATATATATATATAAATATAAATTCCATATAAACAATCAAAAATATTTCAATTATATATATCAATTATAAAACTAATGTAAAACTTTTTATTTTGTTTGTTTGTATATCAGTGATGATCAGACAATCAGTCTTATAATTTGAGCTAAACGTTGTATTTTCTTTTTTTTCTTTCTTTTTTACATTTGTGGCCTGCAGGAAGTCCTAACTGACGTCAGCAAGAGTTCAATGAGCAGTACAATGAGACGCCATTGTTTGATTCACAGCACATCTGCATGAGGACATGTGTAACGCTCCTCTACTCATGAACAGCCCCGTACAGCACAGAGACACTCTTGTGTTGAAGAGTCATGAGTGAGCCAACATCACACACACACACACACACACACACACACACTGACTGCAAGCAAAGCCTGCATCCCAATTCACATACTATTCATCCTGCATACAATACAAGATTAGATTTTTGTGAGTCTCACAAAAAATGTTACGCTAACCTTTTCCCACAAAATCAAAAACATTAGTGTTCAGCTTGAATGATGCGAAAACACATCTAAAATGGGGAAAAGCTGTGCGACTGACATTACAAATAGTCAATAAGAAATCAGGGGGAAGTTGCATAAACATAGCCATTATGTTAAGAAATAGAGTGTAACTGGATCCGGAAATATATATATTTTTCATTCATTTTTCCCATAGGGATTTTAAAATAGATTGTTAAAGAGTTATTAGTCATGAAACAAGCCAAGCAGCAACAGGGTGAATCACAACAATACAAACTTTGATTTGAAGCAAAGTTTTCTTTAAATGAACAGCATAATCAAATTAAAAATGATGGAGAAATATAAAGCTACTCATTTACAAAAGTTGATTATATATATGAAAACAATATATTTTAAGTTTATTGCAAAATATGAATATAATTTTTTAGTATTATGAGATCGTAGAGAGATCGACTCGATTACGTTTCATGGGAGTGGGCGGAGCTAAAGAGCTCTTTTGGAGCGTGTTGCTTTTTTCGACTCTGATTGGTGGATTTTTCTGCACAGCATCATGGGTAATGTAGTTTTTCACCAGGAATTCCACTGTTAAACACGATTATTTTAAAACTAAGCTGAAATAATGTGGGCTGACGGCTTCAACAGAAGCAAATACCATCCATTAACAACCTCGTAGCTCACAGTATTTCTGTCTTTAGAGGTTTATAAGTTATCGATTAAAATAAATTTCCCTATGGAGAAAAGTAATGGAGTTTTTACTTCCAGAACCCGACTGTTGCGCTCTATTAAGATGTCAAGTGAAAAAAATTAAATAATTAAGACTAGTCTAGGGAGTTTGTGCAACCTTCTTCTTTTTACAGACTGACAAAAGCGGATCACAGCAATTCACAGAAACAACTGGAATCCAGGCACCAAAAAATGTATTTTGTTGAATTTTGGGGTAAAATCATACCCATAGGTTACATATTGTATTGACAACTCATCAATTAAATATTTACCATCTTATATTCTGCATAACTGCGCAAATTTTTGTCAGCATTTATTTAAAAAAAAATATATATCCATTATAAGCCTTGTGTTCTACAAAGGGGGATGATTAGATAATGTTAGACAAGCATAGTTTTCCTCACAAAGCAAGTTTAGTTAGAGAGGTAATCTACATTAAATACTGCTATGATATATAAATACTTTGTAAAAAAATAATAATAATAAATCCTATAAAATAGGCTTAATTTTTTTATGCAAAATCTAATTTTACATTCCTTTCTTTTGTTTTTGAGTTGAATTATGACCTGGACATGTTCTTAACTGCTGAAACCACCAGCAAAAATCATGCATTTCGTGCACAGTAGAAGTATGTGATTAGTGACGCAGCCAAATCTCAGCACAATGAAAATAGATCTGATTTGCACGAACCTCTGCCATCCGCTGATCCTCATCAATTGGTACAAACTTGTCATACATGCCGTGCACCAGCAGTATGGGTACGGTCAGCTCCGCGTGGTAGACTTCATCCCCCTCGGGCCAGTACTGACCGCTCATCATCGCTCGCAGGACGAACGGAGAGACGTTAAACGCGTTTCCCTCTTTCAAAAGCTGCTTCTCTTTCGCACCCTGCCTGGCGAAACCAGCTCTGTGTGGAGAACACAACAACACACATGCTTACTAACAACGACCGTGGACTTTTTGCAGAAGTCATTACAGAAACCAGGTTTTTTTTGTTTGTTTTTGTTTTTACATCTTTGAATATTACTACTGCTATATATGTATATATGATCATTGTTCTACATATATATTAGGAAACTTATAATAGAGATGTACACATACTCAACACAATTTTACACACATGCTTCACATAATTACACATACATCCTATATTCCGTTTGATGTGTTTTGTTTTGATGGTATCGTCTCTAACTGTGTTTTGTCTTATGTTCTGCTTTAACAAAAAAAGAGAAAAAAAAGAAAGTGGAGATGTTTTTTCTTCTTCTCCCATTCTCTTGTTTTTCTTTTTCCTTATTACATCTTTGAATATTACTACTGCTATATACAGGGTTCCCACACTTTGGTTAACTTCAAATTCAAGGAGCGTTCAAGGACTTTCCAGGTCCAATACCCTCAAATTCAAGGACTTAATGTGGGGACACATTTGTAGTGTCGAACAACAAACGTTAAGGTTCCACCGTAGTTGTTTTGTGCGCGTGTGAACGCCATGGCAACGTACAACACAAAGTACCTCACGCGGGAAACACTTAACGTAACGCATAAATGCGCGTAGCTAACGTAAATCAAGCAAGCTAGTGTGCATAGGCCACGAAGTGTTGGCGAATTAACACATTAGCGGACCGGAGGGAATAATATGGATTTTTTTTCCAGAAAACGAAATAAACAAAATAAATTCAAGCACTTTCAAGGAACTGTCTCTATTATGTTCATTTTCAAAAAACTTTCAAGGGCCTTGACATTTTTTTTCTTCAGATTCACAAACTTTCAAGGATTTCAAGGACCCGTGGGAACCCTAATATATGTATATTGTACGGTGACCGGGAGGGGACATGTTCGGTTCACTTAGTTTTGTCGTGGCCACAACATATCAACTCGTGGGAACGTGATAATATGTTGTTGCCACAAACTATTAATTTGTGGGAACGTGATATTAAGTCGTGGGAAGGATTTAATCCTACACACACTTCACATAATTACACGTACATCCTATATTCTATATTATCCTATATACAGTGTTTTGTTTTGATGGTACCGTCTCTAACTGTGTGTTTATCTTATGTTCTGCTTTAATAAAGAGAAAGTGTGTTACTTGAGGAAGCTCCAGGCGAGGCACGGGGACAGACAGTGCAGGACACAGGAGGGCAGCTGGAAGATTGAGCACAGACTCGGTTCCAGCGCCGTCGGGCCGCCTCCGTTGATCATCACCACCTTATGCACCTGCTCCGGATACTCGTGTGCCAGGAACGTACAGAACGACACCCTTCACACGAACAAAACGGTGATCCGGGGTTAGCAATAATTGCTCATGAAAACATGCCAGGAAGAAACACAGCAGGCTTTTGTGAATTATAGAGCTATTCAGTTAATGCGACCGAAATCATTCATGTAGGCTCAACGGATTAGAAGTAGACCTCAATTTTATTTATGTATATGTGGACCGAAGACAATTAAATTCAGTCAGGACGAAATGTATAGCATTTGTGTTGGTTTAGCTCATTTTATTTATCATAATTATTTATTATAATTTAATCAAGCAGCAAAAACATAATTTTTTCAGTGTACTGTAGCAATCACAAGCTTGGACACACTTGACTAAATCAATTTAGTAATATTTATACACTATTATAGTATTTGTTAATATTTTGAATTAGCTTTCATATTCATTTTAGTTTTAAGTAATTTTGTTTGTGCATGTCATTTTTATTATTATTTTACTTTATAGTTTAAATTCTATTTATTTCTGTTAGTTTCCGAGGTAACAAGTTTTTTAACTCTTATTTTAGTGATTATTAATTATTTTTGTTTTAGTTTTAGTTACCTATGACACTGCACTAAATTTGTTTTTAGTGTTTTTAATGTATTCTCCCTTTTCCCATCGCATATCAGCTCGGAGTAGCCTTTATTTTAAATAAACATTAAGAAAATATTCAAAAAGGGAAAATAAAGTGCCTAACGGGTACTTAATAGTAGGAATAAAGTGTTTATCAGATAGGGTTAGGGGTAGGTGTAGTGAGGGCTTTATTGTCCCAATAAGGCTGCATTCATATAATCATTTTAAAAAATATAATCATTTACACTGAATGTTGTCATTATTGCATATACTGTTTTATAATGTACTACAATAGTATCTGCCACTATTTGCAGTAAGTATAAATTGCATCTAACTACTATTTACAGTTAGTGTAAATAGCATCTGCCATGAATTACATCTTAACATATATTACAATAGAAAACAGTTGTAATAATATTTAGCAATATTGCGTTTTTTACTGTATGTTCAATCAAATAAATGCAGCCTTGGTGAGCAGAAGAGTTCAAAAACATTAATGGTAACGCTACAATAAGGTTCATCAGTTAACATTACTTAAATACCTTAGTTAACATGAACTAAGAATGAACAATATTTCTACAGCATTTATTAATCTTACTTAATATTAATTTCAATATGTCATTAAAATCAAAGGTTAACATTAGTTAATGCACTATGAACTAACATGAACAAACAATGAACAGCTATATTTTTATTAACTAGCATTAACAAAGATTAATAAATACTGTAAAAAATGTATTGCTCATTGTTAGCTCATGTTAGTAAATACATTAAGTAATGAACCTTATTGTAAATTGTTACCACATTAATAAATCTTAATTATTCCAAACTTTTAACCAGCTGTATTTTTATTAACTAACATTAACAAAGATTAATAAATACATGTTAGTAAACACATTAAGTAATGAACCTTATTGTAAATTGTTACCACATTAATAAATCTTAATTATTCCAAACTTTTAACCAGCTGTATTTTTATTAACTAACATTAACAAAGATTAATAAATACATGTTAGTAAATACATTAAGTAATGAACCTTATTGTAAATTGTTACCACATTAATAAATCTTAATTATTCCAAACTTTTAACCAGCTGTATTTTTATTAACTAACATTAACAAAGATTAATAAATACATGTTAGTAAATACATTAAGTAATGAACCTTATTGTAAATTGTTACCACATTAATAAATCTTAATTATTCCAAACTGTTAACCAGTAGTGTGTGTGCGTTGGGTAGAAAGGCAGCGCCTACCCGTATGAGTGACCAATCAGGATGTTCCGTTTCCTCGCATATCTTTTGAATATGGCGCGCAGGTCCTCTGCGAGTGCGTAGAAGGTGTACGCCGCCGCTATCTGAGGAGCAATGCTGGCGCCGTGACCCGCCAAATCAGGAGCGATGACCTCGTAACCCAACCGAGAGAAGAAGTCCAGCTGCCTCCCCCAGATGTCCAGCGAGCCGCCCACGCCGTGGATGAAGAACAGCGCCACGTCCGAATGCGTCCCCTTACAGCTGCTGATGCAGCGCTGCGTGTCGATCAGCACGGTGCGCTTGGGTTTCCGTCGCCTGCGTCTGGGTGGAGGAGCGGGCTTCTGCTGGTCAGAGATGAGCAGAGGTGGAGCAGGTTTGGGGTCCGGGGAGGACGGTGCGGTGGTGTAATCCGACAGCTCCACCTCCACCGTGCTGCACTGTTCCACGTCTCCGTTCTGGCACTGCAGGATCTCGGAGTGGAGGACATCTCCCAGGTTCTCGATCACCAGCTGGCCGTTGCGGTACACCGTGATCTTGCGCTTGCAGTGGACGCTGCTGCTGTTGTTGCTGCTCGGCTCTGGTTGTTCGTCTGTGGTTGCGGGACGTTCGGGGAGAATGTGGCGCACGCGAAGAACCCGGCCTGGCTTCACCTCCACAAACTCGAATCCATCGGCGGGCTTGCCGTCAGATGACTTAACCGGCAACACCACGCTGGTCGTCTTTCCCCACAGACAGCAGAAGATGCTCTCGGTGATGCTGGTCAACATGTCGGCGGTTTACCTGAAGACACACAAATACAATTACAGTCACTTTGGGGGAATATTATGTATAATATATAGTTTTCAAGTCTTTTAAAAAGGCATCTGAAATGATAAACTAAGTGCAATGTAGTGTTCGATTCTGAAATATCTGAAACGCTTCCGATACTCATTTTCCACAGAATAGATTTACGATACCAGCTGTGCTTTCCCTCTCTCTCTCTCTCTCATCTCTCCGACTGCGAGTGACACACAAACCCGCCTCCACTCACTCACTCGATTCATTTGCTCCGGATGAATATTGTTGCTGTAAGAGGGCTTGAGTTTTTGTGTTGGATTGAGCATAATTTTACTCACAGATTTTGTGCTCAAACATCCACATAAAGCCGCCTCTCAGGACTAAACTGAGTTCTTTTTCGCTGCTTATTGCACTTAAACAGTCAAATACACGCAAAATAATGGCAAAATGCCTGTCTTGGTGAGTATTCACGTAAACACAATCAGTTGTGTTTTATGTGGATGTAAACAGTCGAGAAAGAAAACGCACGTGTAACAGTATAATGGATCCGTGCTTCATAAGAACTTTTATCTGGAATAAAAAATATAGCTTAAGTTAGAAAATAATAGTAAAGAATGATTTTATTCTTAAGAATGTTTTGTGAATCCGGAATCCAATTTAAAAAAAGAATCCTGTTTGTTTTCATAATCATTCATTGTAATAACTCAGATTTGCCCTTGTATATTTTTCAACGAATATTTTCAATTTGCAACTTGTTCAGTCAATTTCATATGAATAAAATAAATGCATCTAAAAAAAATTTACTTGAAATGAATTTCTTGTTTCACTCAGAAGTAAAATGGTCACACATTTCCTCTTCAGAACCGAAGGGACTGTTTACGAACCACAGGTCAAACCATTACCACAGACGTTCTGCACTTTATCCAGGATTAGGAGGAAACAAGTCCAGTTCTGCTCCCGATTTAACTTTCACCCAGTTCGGTGAGTTTAAATCTTCCTAACATCATTTTAGCTCCTGTTGCACTAATGCGGTGTGATCTGGTTATGGTGGATATTGTCGAAGCCTCCAGTCTTTGTGTGTGTGAGCTGCACAAAAGAAGCGCTGCATTGCTGTTCCTGCGAGCGACAGTAATGACAGATGCTGTCAGCAGAGCTTTCACAAACACACCGTGAAAAATGCAAACTACACTGCAGAGAGAGAGATCCAGAGAGCCTGGACGCTTTCTGATATGGAAGCCCATAGGGAAGAAATAAGATCTCTCGTATCTCAAATGTTTCTCCTAAACAGCAACGACATTAAATAGAGAGAGAGAGAGAGATGTTTCCTTAGGAAAAAAAAAACGTGTCTCCAATAGAGTTTCAGAAAAGATCTGCAATCAAAAGTCAGAAATCTCAATATGATCTCAAACATTTCTCATCAAATTGTTAAATTGCTGTTCACATACATTCTTCAGCTCTATACTCTTACTATTGACTCACTTGTGCCGCTTTTTCATTACTTCTATGACTTTAAGGGGAAACATCTGAGATAATTGCTACTCCATGCCACCAGACCATCAAGTATCCTCAGCTTTAAAAGAGCAACATCTGAGCACATAAACTCCTATATAAGCACATAAAAAGTATTAAAATGCACACACACACACTCACCCATGCAATTAATCGCAGTAAAAGCAAGTTACAGTGGGAACAGAGCGAGCTGCATGTTGGATCTTGCCAGTGGAATCCTAGTAGAGAAGATGATTCACATTGTGACCTAAACAAGGATCTAAAAATAGCCCGGGCTCTTCCAATGTGCTTCCCATGGGAACTAATGGAGAAAGTGTCCTGCATTGAACGTGAATACGATAATACCTGCATGCAAGTCAATACACCTATACAGCTGTGATTGTTTCTTAGAAGTGAATGCGGTTCCTGAATCCTGTGGGATATTTACAGCGGTCGATATCTGTGCCGGCTATATTAGATTTATAGTCAAACCCAAGGCAATGAGACATCAAAACAGACAGCAGGTCATCAGTATGCGCTGGAGGCTTCCTAGATAAATGACGTACATAAGACTGAGTTATTAGTGAGCATGATTTGCTGATCGTGTGGCGGATATCGCAGAGGAAAATGTTTTGATGTAATGAAAAAATAATCTAAATTAATTTTGATTATTTTCTGGTAATGTAAATTAAATTGTGCATTGA
This sequence comes from Rutilus rutilus, assembly GCF_951802725.1. Lineage (NCBI taxonomy): Eukaryota > Metazoa > Chordata > Actinopteri > Cypriniformes > Leuciscidae > Rutilus > Rutilus rutilus. Next base: position 3,628,782 of record NC_140214.1, read on the forward strand.
AAAAAGTTAAGTTAAAAGGAATTGCTAGTCAATTTCACAAATAATTACAAAGAAAGGGCAAGCAACACACTGAATTAAACATGAAACTCAAGTAGAAAGACTGAAATAGTGTTTTCTTGTAAAATTGAAAAGAAAAAGATGTTTATTTACAACTTGCAAAAAAAAGTAGCTATAACTGTATGATATAAAATATGTAAATGTACAGAAAGATTCATTATTTTCTGGTGCAAGAAAAATTGTAGCTAGAACGGTCATTGCAACATAACTATTATTTAAATGTGAACAATTAAACAATGTAAACGTGTATATGTACGGAAAGGTGAATTATTTTCTAATTTAAAGAAATTGTAGCTGTAACTCATATTGCAATATAATTTCATGTGTAAATGTAAACATAATATGTAGTGTGTAAATGTACAGAAAGATTAATTATTTTATAGTGCAAGCTCATGAAATATAATTTAATATGTAAATTTAATATTTAATATGTAAACATGCACAGAAACAGGAATTATTTTCAGCATATTATTTTCTTGTTGTTTTTAAGCCTACATTTGCTGAAGTAGGTCTCCAGTTATTTGTCTTTCAGCAGAATGCTGTTGGTGTTTTTACTGCTGTTTGCTAATATATTCACAGTCATCAACTCTGTCCTCCGTCTCGCTCTTCTGAAATGTTTCCCTTGTCTTTCACAGCCCTATATCAGTCAGCAGACAGCCGCTTTCACAAAGGAAGTGACACGTTTATGACAGGCCAAACTTCCTGTTCTACAGCTAGAGACATAAATCCACATGCCCATTCAGACATACTAAAATAGAAATTTAAATTTAAATTTAAATTGAAGTCTACAAATGTGACCCTGGATCACAAAACCAGTCACGAGTCGCACTGGTATATTTGTGGCAATAGCCAACAATACATTGCATGGGTCAAAATTATCGATTTTTCTTTTATGCCAAAAATCATTAGGATATTAAGTAAAGATCATGTTCCATGAAGATATTTTGTAAATTTCCAACCGTAAATATATAAAACATGTATTTTTGTGAGTGAATGCAGCACAATCGTGAACATAAAAGCACAAAATGTTTTGATTTTTTTGCACCCTCAGATTCCAGATGTTCAATAGTTGTATCTCAACCAAATATTGTCCTATCCTAACAAACCACACATCAATGGACAGCTTATTTATTCAGCTTTCAGATGATGTATAAATCTCAATTGCAAAAATTTGACCCATGTGACTGGTTTTGTGTTCCAGGGTCACAAATAATAAAGCAACAAACATGATTCGTCATCATTAACTCAATCTCTTCCTGTCCTTCACCTGCTCGCTTTTTAGCAGATTCATCTCGAGGGCCGATACATTATTCAGACTCAGTGAGAGAAGGTTTTTAGTGGTGATGTATTATTAATCATATTGAGGAGCTGGTGCAAAACATCTTAGCCTTGTCTTGCTATTTTGTGTTTCTTGTAATAACTAATTAAATATTTTTAGATATTATCAACCACTTATAACTGCAATCAAACTGCTATTTCTAGTCACTGAGGTCGTAATCATATACAGTGGTCTTAAACACTACACGTACAAATGTCTATGCAAGTGTCATTCATTTTAAAGATGCTGCAACATCAATATTGATGAAGGAGAGTGAAGTTAGTGTAGAGAAAGCAAGATTTGAGTCACTTGCTGATATTTTGTATCTAATGCATTGACATTCTGGCGTTTTTGACCGCTCAGATGTTGCTCGGGGTCAGATTTACAGTAGCAGTTTTGTCTCGGGTCTTTCCCGCATATGTAAAGACCTTCCGGGATCCTCTAGGAATTGCTGTTTTTTGCTGGAGTGCTACTCTCAGCTTCTGCAGCGGTGAAAGTGTCGACTTCAGCACCTACGCTAAAATCAATGCCGCAGGCTGATCCCGCCACAGCACATCTCTGGGTATTACACAATCGAGTAAGAGCTCCGTCCGAGATCTTCTGTCGGTCAAACACAGAGACGCATGATTTGTTTTTCAAACGCAGATGCAAATGAGATCAAATTGAGTGTGATTATTTACAATTGACTAGAAAATTGTTGATTATTCATTGACTCTTTTTGAGGGTTGAATGGCCAAATTGCATGTAATTAATCATCCTGGCGGTAAAATAGGCTGCGATTGCCGTTTTATCTCGATATCTCTTGTCTTTTAAAGTTATGCAAAAGCTTTGTCTGAGGCAAACGCCAAGACGAGCCAGAGAAGTACAAGCGTTTTGAGGTTGAGCAGATGATGACTGATTTTTTCGTTTGTGGGTGAACTCTTTCTTTAAACATAAGGCAGATAGAAAAATAATTGATAGCAAGTTCAGTATCAATGCAACAGTGAGATAGAGGAGGAAACATCGATCTGCCAATTAGCTAATGATTCTCCAGCATCAGGTGCTGTTCACCACATCTCCACAGGGAAGATCATTACGGATGAAGTTGCTCAAAGAGGACGAGGAAAAGTCTATCTAAAGTAGATTTATTATGCATTAGTACTTTCCCCAATGCTGCTTTACTGTATGTAATGTCATCGCACTAATCTGTGTACTTCTTTTTCACGTTGCAGGTTAAATAATAAAAGCAAAAACCCCCTTGCATGAATCAAAACTACAAGAAGTTGAACTCTCAATAGATTAAACCGATATCTAATTAGAGTTTTATTACCTCTCTGACTATAAAAGATATTACATATTTTTTTCTAGCAGGAACTCTTGTTGCAATGAACAAGCTTGTCAGTCTCCGTTTGTATCAATATTACGGTTTTCTTTTGCCATTCCCTGTGTATTCTGGTCAGTTATGTTTTGACTTACTGCAAGAATGCACTGCATATTACTGGGAAATTGATTGATTTTAATTTCACCCTGGTCTTGCTATTGAACGATGGTGGCATATAATATTTCACATGAAAGAAACGGTTCCATTCGCACATGAAACCCAAAGCAAACTCTTGCATGCATTGCCCCACATTTGCCGAGTGGGAGTGTGTTTTGGTGTGTCATCACTCAGTCTGCAATGCAGAATTGGAGTATGTGGGCACTAGGCAGGCTGTTGTACAGTACGCTGATTTGTAACCTACATTAAGAACACTATGTACAGTCTCAATGAAGCCGACTCGTTATCCACAAGGGTTTAGTGTGTCATTGAAGCATGCTCAGAATGCAAGTCATTTCATCTAAGTAAGGATGGTGTTTTAATAAATGATGCACTGCAATGCATCAGCACAACCCCTCCAGTCACAATGATGCCTCATTAACCTTAGAATTTTTTGCAATTAATGTTAATATTGTCTTGCATCCTAGAGCAGGTTTCCATGCAAAACATGTACACATCAGTGACATTGATTGATTGATTGATTGATTGGTTGCTGCGCAACGCATTGGTTTGCAAAACACACTGCACACTACATACAGCATCACACTTTAATGTAGAGACGGTTAACTAGCAACCTTACGTTATGCATATGCAATGTGATTTTGAAATATGATTCTTACCTGGATCTATGTCTGTGAGACGAATTTGCAAGCGCTCTAAATTACGCACCAAAATTTCTTGCAGGGTTTAAGATCTCTCGAAACACAGTGAAAGCAATTAAAATACATCGAATCTGTTAGTTCAACTCACTAATGTAATTTAAATCGGATTCTGCAGAGGAGATGATTTGGCATCTTCATTCTAATCTAGATTTAAGGCAGATGTGAGCAAACGCATTCGGGTGCACAGAGATAAAGATGCCGTTCCAGCGTCGGGTGAAGTGCTCCTCTCAGCATCCTCATCCTCATCCTCACGCCTGGGTTATTATCCAGCCCAGTGCCCTTGTTTTCTCCGGGAGTCGGGAACCATGTCTCGGTTCGTGTTCTGTTTGACTGACAGGAGGTGTAACGAACTGTATGGCTTCCTGCAGTGAGTTTCGACCAATGCAGTCTCTTCTAGTGCTGTTGCTATGCCCAGAAGAGAGAGAGAACGCAAAAGAGCACCAGTTTATAGCCCAGTACAGCACATATAAACATATGCCATATACTGTATAGGCTAAACACGAACGTATGACTTTTTTAGTTTTTACTGACACTCTCTTCCAAATATTTTTGTTAGCCAATCTAAATTTAAGCAAAACACTTTTTTTTTTTGTGGTCTACCTTTGACATGTAAATTCATAATAGTCATTATGACAATAAGTATACGTTCCATAAAAGCTGCATGATTCTGGATAAATTGAGAATCAACAACTAAACAAAATGACATGTAATATACTAGAGGTTCTGACAAAATGTTAATTGCTGCAGTCTATTTAAAATGTTTAATCAATTTGAATGATTTTTTTTTTTAAATGGTTTGACTGAATGACTCAATCATAAATACTTCACTTGTTTCATTACTGTATGAATCTCTTGAATTAATGATTTAATGACTCAATCATAAATGTCAGCGTTTTTGAACGAATTTCTTGAATTAATGATTTAATGACTCACTCATAAATGTCAGCGTTTTTGAACGAATCTCTTGAATTAATGATTTAATGACTCAATAATAAATGTCAGCATTTTTGAACGAATCTCTTGAATTAATGATTTAATGACTCACTCATAAATGTCAGCGTTTTTGAACGAATCTCTTGAATTAATGATTCAATGACTCAGTAAATGTCAGCGTTTTTGAACGAATCTCTTGAATTAATGATTCAATGACTCAGTAAATGTCAGCGTTTTTGAACGAATCTCTTGAATTAATGATTCAATGACTCAGTAAATGTCAGCGTTTTTGACCTGTCTTGATTGAATGATTGAATGACATAGAGGGTTTTCACCTACGTCACGATTTGGTCAGTTACCCGGATGCGCGGCCATATTGGAGGTACTCGGATGTAAACAACAGCATGAATTGCACTGTTTATGTACTACTGAACACATTGTTACACTAATTTCTGATGTCTAAACCACGGGAACAACACATGGAAGCTGCGAAATCATATATAGAAGGACTTAAAGCAGGAAAGAGCTCAACATTTTGACAAACTTAAGGTAATATGTGGTAAAGATCTGAACGAGCTAGCTTCTCCAACTAGTCCTTACTTCTATTTCGACATTGGCTACGTTCAGATTGTCAGTCCAAAAAAAAAGCACATGAAATCCGTTTCAAGCTACATCCATATGTGGTTTAATATCCTATTCAAATCACATATCAGGAAATCCACCAGTCTGAACGCTCTTTCGCGTGGTTTATGTGACTTTCTCACGCCACGTAAAATGTAAACATCAGACGTTGTTATAGGGAACATGCTGAAAGTCGCTGCCGAAACAAGGCTGTGTTGTTGCAAAGTGCCGAACAAGCAGAAAATTATTATTTTTGAAAAGTATTTTGAAACCGGCGCGGAAAAAGAGTTGTGCATACACCAGCCTCCTACAGTTCTGCAGCTCGAGACGCAGTAGTCCAGCGCAGCGGCTACACATCTCCATATTGTAAAATTTAAATAAGAAAACATTTATATTGCAAATGCAACAAACCCCTCCATCAACGCAACATCATTGCCGTGTTGTCAAAGAGCTGCGTGGACACACAAATCGGACCTGAACAGTTGCAATACAGTGTGGACATCATTTTAGATCATATTCCAATCGGATACAAAGATAATCGGATTGACAGTGTGTATGTACCCATAGTTAACTATTTTACGTCAAAATTTTAGCCATAGTTAACGCTTCATTTACACATGTGGCTGATGCTGTGCCTCTCTCAACCACAAACGCCATCTTTCATCAGTTTTTTGCACTCTTCTCTTTAACTTTCGGCAGTCTATAGAACTAGAAATGTTTTTTCTCGGTGCGACCGATGAGTACAGACCAAAACTTGACCATTTTTTCAGAAGCAATAATCAGCCAAATTTGCGAGTCCGTTCAGTTCAATGGCACTGTTTACGTCTCAGTGCCTCCAAAATGGCCGACTTCCGGATTGATGACGCGTCGTGAAAACCCTCTATACATTTTTAAGTCACTTGTCGCCACCTACAGTACTGGTGTAACGATTTTAACAGTCATTTTTTCCGTGATAAGGCATATTTATCCACCCCAAATTTCCATGACTAATGCTTAGTTATTTTGTGTTTGTATCTAGCGTTTTAAGAAAATTAAATATAATTTAATTG